>NC_045547.1:11148494-11375994 GCF_009769535.1 Thamnophis elegans
CAAGGTCTGTAGTTGTGAAATATCATGAAAGACTGTTTGCCGGGACTTTGCTGGAGAGGAATTCCCTTTAACCTAAATAAAAGAGGAGTCTGCTTCATGATCTTGGGAAGCCTAAGTCAGAACATCTAGCTTCCTGCACGGCTTGTCGAAACTAGGTTGTGAAGGTTACAAACAGTGATAACATGATTACCCCCAGACAGGGCAACTGTTCATAAGTACATATCGGTTGTTAAATGCCCGGATTTTGATCACATGGCAATGGGGATTCTGCAATAGTTGTCGTGTCAGAATTGGTCATAAGTTATAATTTTTTTCCACTGCTGTTGTAACTTTGAACAGTCACTAAACAAACAGTTGTAAAATGAGGACTGCCTGTATTAGCCAACGGCCTCAATAAAAGACAATTTACCAATTAGGAAGATGTAGACGTGCCTTGTTTTCTTTTTTCTTTTACTGCTAAGGCTCAATTCCTTAATGTAAAAAAAAAATTGACAGGGTAAAACCATTTTTCAGGCTATTTTGCTCTTGGCTCATTCTTTGATATGGAAGTTTTTTCCCCCCCCCCCACTATGTGGAAGGACTGCTGTAGTCTGGAAATAAACATTAAACAATTAACGCTGATTATCTTGCAAGTCTCCGGGTCAAAGCCCTTATAAAATGCAAAGGCATAATCTATCGATCGATATCGCTACAATGAATGCAAGCAGGCACACACAAATTAATGTCCCTCACCTAAGGACACTTAAATCGCTCAAACTAAATGAAGATTTATACTGAGTCTTAAATTTAACTCCCTATTTTCTTTACTATTAATGGAGGCAAGGACAATCATCTCACTGGGGGTCACTGATGGTTTATTCGACAGTTGAAAGAAGCTGTTACGTGTCTGTCCATATCTAAATAGAGAGAGGTAGTATGGGTGGTTTCAGAATATCACCAAAAATATTAAAAAGGATGGTTTTTTAAAAAAAAAACTAGACACCATCCCTTCTCAAAGTAAAATTAAATTCAATGTAATTCCTGCTAGGACATCGTAGCCTACATGTTCTTCAACTACTTTTTCAATGTTTCTGTTCTGATCCAGCTCCCCAAACACAACAAACCCTCTGTAGTTAAATCAATGTTTCCTTTATTAGGAGTGCCAGCAGCTCCGGCAAAAAGTTTCTCTCTCAACACAGACTAACAAGTCTGTCCGGCAGGGAGATGAATAGTTGTCTGCCACATCTATTCATCTCTGCCCCCTGCCTTTTATCCCCAGAGCTAGGGTGGAGCTTAGTTAGCAGCGGTGGCTCGTCCGTCCCAAGGACCGGCCCATAGATTTCCACTGCTCTCCTCTCCTCTGCCTTCTGTGCATCCGGCACTGGAGCCAGCTGTTCCTCCTCTTCCTCATCAGCCACCTCCAGACCTGGGGGCTGTTGACTCTCCATATGAGGGCTGACGGATGGCCCAGACTCTGCCTCTGTCTGTCTGTCTCTTTCTCTGCCAGTTCCATTCCCTCTTCCCCCCCCGGAGCTCTCAGATTGCCTTGATGCTGATCCCAAGCCTCCTCCTCCTCTGATTTGGCTACTGGAAGAGCTGGCAGCCGACAGGCCACAACAGTTTCCTTCTGTTCAGGTGAGCCCTCCAAGGAGATGACGCAATTGCATCTAAGGCTACTTATTTCATTGCTGAACTGTCATTATTATAATGGTATGGGACCAGGCTACCTGTGGAACTGTCTTTGTCTCAGTACATCAGCCTGTCTCACCTGGTTAGGCAGAGAAAGGATAGAGGAAGTCCAGGACTTACAACAGTTCATTTAGTGACTATTCAAAGTTACAGCGGCACTGAAATAAATGACGTACGTCCATTTTTCACACTTATGCCCGTTGTAGTATCCCCATGGTCATGTGATTCACATTCGGATGCTTGACAACTGACTCACATGTATGACGGTTGCAGTGTCCCGGAGTCACCTTCTCACAAGCAAAGTCAACGGGGAAACCAGATTCCCTTAACAACTATATTACTAATTTAACAACTGCAGTGATTCACTTGACAAATGTGGCTAGAAAAGTTGTAAAATGGGGCAAAACCCACTTAACCAATTTCTTACTTAACACCAGTGGTGGGTTCCTACTGGTTCGGATAAACCGATGATGGTTTGGTGGCCTCGGTCGCTGAAACTGGCAGCAGCGACCCAGGCCTGCCATGCCCCCGAACTGGTTCCCAGATGGCACCGTAGGCGCCGCCATCTTGTTTTTCAGTTCTGTGCATGCGCAGAACAATTTTAATAGCACTGCACACGTGTGCGAAGCGCGCACGCGAGCAAACCTGCAGTAGTGCTTGCCAGAACCCACCCCTGCTTAACACCATCAATTTTGGCCTCAATTGTGGTTGTAAGTTGACGACTACCTGCATTGCAGACTCCAGAATTTTGACTGGCAGGGTCCAGAAAGCGAGCCTTGTCTGCCATCGTTCCTGCCCTGCAACATTCACCCCACCACCCTTGAGAGGTGAAGTGGGACCCCATTCTTCTGACCTTCCAGAAAAGCATGAAAACATGGCTCTGTAAGCCTTGCTTGGATTGCACAGAGGAACACAGATCAGTGAGGCTGGATAATGTTGAAGGATCCAGTCTGGTCAGTCATCAAGACCAGAGGGTTAGTTTTCCTTTGAACCTGTGCTGGTTATATATTTTTTATTTATTTATTTATTTATTTATTTATTTATTTATTTATTTATTTATTTATTTATTTATTTATTTATTTAATTTGTATGCCTCCCACTCTCAAAGAGACTCTGGCGGCTTACAAGTAAAAAAGGGAAAGGGAAGGACATACAAAAACAAGACAACAGTAAAAGATCCACAACATTCACAACTTAGGATGGGGCTGGACAAAATCAACAGCCCCAGGCCTGCCGGAACAGCCAGGTCTTGGTCGCTTTGCGGAAGGCCGGAAGGGTAGTAAGGGTCTGGATCTCCGCGGGGAGATCGTTCCAGAGGGCCGGAGCAGCAACAGAGAAGGCCCTCCCCCGGGGAGTCGCCAGCCAACATTGACCGGCAGATGGAATCCGGAGGAGGCCTAATCTGTGCGATCTTATAGGCCTCAGGGAGGTAATTGGCAGGAGGCGGTCTCTGAAGTAGCCAGGTCCGATACCATGTAGGGCTTTAAAAATAACGACTAGCACTTTGAAGCGTGTCCGGAGACCAATGGGAAGCCAGTGCAGCTCGCGGAGGATAGGTGTGATGTGGGTCTACCTAGGTGCACCCGCAATTGCTCGCGCGGCTGCGTTCTGGACTGCGTTCTATAGAGTTGTTTTGTTTGAGTTAGCTGAGATAATCATTCAGTTGTGTGACCCAATAGCTCAGAGATCACATTCTGAGATGTTCCCTGTGGATGGGCTCCAGAATGAGTCCGAAAACTCGGATGACCCCTGGTCCTACTGAACAATCCAGACTAGATCCTACAATAATTCACTGAGTAATTATGTCAAAGAAGGCTGTAAAATTGAGTGTGACTCACTTGACAACCACCTTGCTTAGCAACAGAAATTCTGGTCCCAATTGTGGTTGCACAATCACTGGATTTGCACAGGCACAGTGAGGACAGCCTAATAAATGGTACAGTCGCCCAATGCCTTTGCTTCATATGATTTACCCATTATTTGCTAGTCGAATGAAATGCTCCTTACAATATCAAGCAAAGATATGTCTTGCTGACATAAGGCCACTAATTGGGACATTTTATGAGAGCGCAAATGAGGCCCTGAGTATCTGCAAGCTTACAAAAAAGAGAAATAATGAAAACACACACACACACACAAGCAAAAAAAGGGTTTAGCAGCCAAGATCAGGAGAAAGGTTAAAATATACAAGCAATAAAAACTCTAGATAAGGTATATTTAGAGACAAGACAGAAGACCATTTGGCAATTACAATGAAAGATTTTTTTTATGAAACCTTTTTTGGTTTAACGGCAAATCTGGGGAACTTTGTACTACTGGTTTCAAAGAAGGTTGAGCAAAACAGCATTGAGAACTGGAAGGAGAAAAACTAAGAATGAGAATCAAACAACTGTTGGAAGAGTAGTGCGAACACCACATGGGAGCTGTGATAATGCAACTTACAACCATTTGTGTAATGACTGAGTTACAATGGCATTGAGAAAAGTAACTGATGGCCGTCCTTCACACTTCACATTGCAGCGTCCCTGTGGTCACGTGATCAAAATTTGGCTGCTTGGCAACCGGCTCGTATTTATGACGGTTGCCCTGTCCCAGGGTCACGTGGTCTCCTTTTGCGGCCTTCTGACAAGCAAAGTCTATAGGGGCAGCCAGATTCACGGGACAAACGTGCTACTAACTTAACTACCATAGCGAGTCACTTAAGAAACGTGGCAAGAAAGGTCGTAAACTGGGAAAAAACCAGGGATGAATTTCAGCAGGTTCTGGAGAACCGGTAGCGGAAATTTTGAGTAGTTCGGAGAACCAGCAAATACCACCTCTGGCTGCCCACAGAGTGGGGAGGGAATGGAGATTTTGCAATATCCTTCCCCTGGAGTGGGGAGAGAATGGAGATTTTGCAATATCCTTCCCCTGGAGTGGGGCGGAAATGGAGATTTTGCAATATCCTTCCCCTGGAGTGGGGAGAGAATGGATATTTTGCTCTATCCTTCCCCTGGAGTGGAGAGGGAATGGGGATTTTGCAGTATCCTTCCCCTGTAGTGGGGAGGGAATGGAGATTTTGCAGTATCCTTCCCCCTGGAGTGGGGTGGGAATGGAGATTTTGCAGTATTCTTCCCCCTGAAGTGGGGTGGGAATGGAGATTTTGCAGTATCCTTCCCCCAGGAGTGGGGAAGGAATCGAGATGTTGCTGTATCCTTCCCCCTGGAATGGGGTGGGAATGGGGATTTTGCTGTATCCTTCCCCTAGGAGTGGGGAGGGAATCAGGATCTTGCAGTATCCTTTTCCTGCCACGCCCACCAGGCCACGCCCACAGAACCGGTAGTAAAAAAATTCAATTTCACCCCTGGAAAAAAAACTCATTTAACAATTGTATTGCTTAGCAATGGAAAGTTTGTGCTCAATTGTGGTTATAAGCCGTGGACTACCGATATTATAAAACTAGGATTCGAACCTGAAAACTCTATTTATGCTGTGTCTAAGTACATATATCAGATTTGATCTTGTCTTTATTTTCCCCCCTATTGTTTGAGTTAGGCCTGACTCGATGCCTTCCAGTCATGTAATTAAAATCTAACTTTGCATGCTCCTTTTATAAGAAAATGTTACTCTGCTAATAAAGCTATTTTCTCCCATGGTAGCTACAGATTGCCCTATTGCAGGGGTTGTCAAACTCACAATGTCACAGCGGCATCACATGATATATTGGGACTCCCCCCACCTTTGTCAAACCGGATGTGGGCCGGGAGTTTGACAGCCCTGCCCTGTTGTTGCCTGTAGATGGAAATGAAGCCATTTTAAAGCACAGGGTCTCCTTAATACCTTTAGTCATAGAAGCTTCTGACTCAGAAACGGGGTCTGCTTTTTCTTCTCCATTCGACTCATCAACTTCTGTCACAGTTGTTAGCTCAGGTTCACTTTTATAAAGCCGATAATCAGGACCCTAGAAAAGAACCAGACCACAAACATAGATTCATTTTAGCAATAGCAGTTAGATTTATATACCGCTTCATAGGGCTTTCAGCCCTCTCTAAGCGGTTTACAGAGTCAGCATATCGCCCCCACAGTCTGGGTCCTCATTTCACCCACCTCGGAAGGATGGAAGGCTGAGTCAACCTTGAGCCGGTGAGATTAGAACCGCTGAACTGCAGATAACAGTCAGCTGAAGTGGCCTGCAGTACTGCACCCTAGCCACTGCGCCACCTTGGCTCTTGTTTTCCTTGTTTGATGTACTAGCACCTAGTTGCAAAATAATTTCCTGTCCTTATGACAAAATTTGTATCGAAATCTGAAGCTCCGGTTCAGGAAAGGTCAAATTGTTCTAATTTCATAGGGAATAATTTCTACAAATTTTTCTCTTTTTCATTTTTGAGCCCCCCCCCCCCCAAATGTCCCTTTTTCATTTCCTTGCTTTATCACTTAAAAGTCTTTGTTCCGTCTCCAATTTCTTCTCTGTTCAAATGTAAATCATACACTCCCTCTGGCAGGGTGTTTTCTGTCATGATTTTATTTTATTTTTTTAACTTTGGAAAACACAATCTGCATGAATGGTTTTGAATAAATGATAATTAAAAAAAAAACATGCCAGTAAAAATGGCATGTTTCAACAATTCCTGTATACCCGATAGAACAGAGCAAAAAAATCTTGTTCTAACCGTGTTAAATGACAAGTCACATTTTGTTTGAACCTAACATGGACATGCAACCAATCCGAGTCAAGGGGAGACATGTATATTCACAAAATGTCGAGGGGGGGGGAGGAAAACCCCCTTCCCCATCCCAAAATAAAAATCATAAATGGCAAAGATGAATAATGTCCTTGAAAAAAAAATTAAACAAAAAGACGAAGCTGAGTAAGGGAAAGCAATATAAAATAAGTGGGATGTCAATCAAATAAAATGGCAACCGTGCGGGAGAGGAGATGGGAAGGGCGCGTGATGCTCGGTGGGGGGACGATGTGGCAATGGTGGCCACTTACACAGTGAGCTCCATTTCTTTGGTAGCCTTGAACTTGATGAATCTTCTTCTCTTCAGGCAGATGGACGGGGCCCCTGCTATAACAGAGCAAGGAGCTGCTATCACTGGGCAGAGGGGGGATTATGGGAAGCTGCTCTGCAAAGTCATAGGACCGAGGGAGCGGAGGACGAGGTGGGACTACTTCCTCTTCCTAAAGATTGCAGAACAGTCACCTGATTTAGATGTGCTCATCTCCTACAAGACTTACACAACTTCTTTCAAATATTTCACAGCAGTTACAAGACAGTTTGGGGTTAGAGCAGGGGTGTCAAACTCAAGGCCTGGGGGGCCAGATCCGGCCCATGGGGTGCTTAGATCTGGTCCATGGGGCCGCCCTGGAAAAAGCGAAGGACCGGCCTTCAGTGCCTTTGCCAGTGAAAATAGAGCTTGGGAGGGCCGCGGGCAGTACTCCCGAGCTCCATTTTTATTGGCAGAGGATTGCAGGAGGCTGTCGTAGCTGAAAACGGAGCTCCGGAGCCCATTTTTGTTGGCAGAGTGCTTGGGCCACCACAGGCGCCCCCAACATGAGTGACATCAATCTGGCCACGCCCCCTGGCCATGCCCATCCCAGCCCCTCGAGGTCAAACACAACCCTTATGCGGCCCTCAATGAAATCAAGTTTGACACCTCTGGGTTGGAGGGAAGCTGCTGTCGCAATGAAGCATAAAGGGGGAAAGAAATCCCAATTACGTCAGTTTAGATACACAAAGGTAGACACAACTCTCTTTTCTTTCCATTTGTACACACCTGGGTACCATTTAAAAATAGGTCTTAGTTCCCCTCCGCCACCACCCTCAAGCAAAGGAAAGACCTTCACTTAGGACAAATACAGGCAGTCCTTGACTTACAACAGTTCAGTTAGTGACTGTTCAAAGTTACCACAGCACTGAAAAAAGTGACTTATGACTGTTTTTCACACTTACGACCCTTGCAGCATCCCAGTGGTCACGGGGTGAACAATATTCGCAACTGACTTATATATATGAAGGTTGCAGTGTCCCGGGGTTATGTGATCACCTTTTGCGACCTTCTATCAAGCAAAGTCCACGAGGAAGCCAGATTCACTTAACGACCATACTTATCAACTACCATGATTCACTTAACAAATGTGACAAGAAAGGTCGTAAAATGGGGCAAAATTTACTTAATAATAAATATTTCACTTAGCAACATGAATTTTGGGCACAATTGTGGTTGTAAAGCAAGGACTACCTGTGGCTCTTTACATAAAGAATTATTCTGTTTCCTCTATAAATTTATTTACAACATCCCTATGCATATCAATATTCAAATATACCTTTATTCACCAAGGGTGAATAAATCCACCAGCAAATCATGAAGATTTTATAGCTTTCCCATATTAAAAAAAATCTGTCCACTTTTCTTAATACATTGATACCAGTGGCAGAGTCCTTTTAAGGCAACTCTGTCTTAATATTCCACTTATCCTAGATAGCAATTGCATTCAGCTTCATGCTTTTCATCAAACTGTTGTTTCAAGTGCTCGGCTCGTAATTATAGAAGGCACACAAGCAAAGCAGTATTTCTTTTCGTCTGAAATGTGTGCGCGTGATGAGGGACCAAAAAAATAAAATCAATATTCAAATTTATATTCATAATACGTTTATTGTGAATGCTTAACCTTTAAATGCACCCCACTTATAAATATCTTATTGAAACTTATGAAATATACACATAAATGGAGAAGCAGGAGTCTGGAAATTAAATAGCTTCTATAGAATCTCAAAAAGAAAGCAGAAAATCATACCTCATTTTTATATTTTGGTGAAAACGTCTTTGATGCTATGATACCTATTTAAAAACAAAGCAGAATGTTTAGCTTATCATAAATAATGGTTAAAAATTATGGTTGCAGTAGCAATAAATTTGCAGTGATTTAGAGTTTCCATTATTTCCTTTTTAGTCTTTGGAAGTAAAATTGCATTTAATCAAAGAAGAATAAGTACAGCATTTATTCATCGTACAGGTGTCTTCGCTAGTCCCATAGATCTGCAGGAAGTCAATATGCTAATTTACCTGCCTCCGTGGTGCTGTTTCTTTGCTGCTTATGTTTACTCAAACCTTCCATTACATCCTGAATTCGCCAAAGCTCTTTCTGAATCTGAGCACGCTGTATCCCAGCCGACTCACTCTGCCAGAGATAAAAGTTAGTGATGAGGCGCCGTGCGTTTAAGGCATCCAATTATTTTCAACTAGTATCATGCACCCTTTTATGTTCTGCTCTGAATCCACTGATATTCTCCTGGACCTAATCAAAAGGCTATTTTGCTGGCTTCTCTCAAGGTAGCCAAACTCTCAAGATAGTTACTGCTGTCTGAAATAGTCGGCACACGTAATTATGGAATAGCAAGTTCTGCCTAGTTGGAATTGTGTGCAACGTGTGAGATGTGCATTGGTTAAGTGATGCAGCTCGGGTGAAATGGCCCAGAGCTCTGTTATCTAGTGGGACTCTGGATAAGTAATCAAAGAGCCAGAAGGGAGGAGGGAAAGAAATAGGACCAGCCTTAAAACCTGAGTTGACATGGGCATTCTCTGGCCCTCAGACCCTACCGGGCTGGATCGTATAAAAGCATGTTTTATTGGTAGTGGGTAATTGCTTGTGCATGTGGTTATTTATTTATTTCAGGAGAAGCAGTATTATTCAAAGTGCAGTAAAGTACAATAAGCCAAAGAAATTATAATTGTATTCATATATATATACACACACACATATCCTGGAGTCCAATCACATCTATCTATCTATCTATCTATCTATCTATCTATCTATCTATCTATCTATCTATCTATCTATCTATCTATCTATCATCTATCTATCTATCTATCTATCTATCTATCTATCTATCTATCTATCTATCTACCTACCTACCTACCTACCTACCTACCTACCTACCTACCTACCTACCTACCTACCTACCTACCTAATCATCCATCCATCCATCCATCCATCCATCCATCCATCCATCCATCCATCCATCCATCCATCCATCTATCTATCTAATTTTATTTATGTGATTGGACTCCATAATGTTTGGGAATGGCTCACATTAGCAATAGCACTTAGACATATATACCGCTTTACAGCCCTTCCTAAGAAGTTTATAGAGTCAGCATATCCAGCAGTTTATAGAGTCAGCATACTCAACAATCTGGGTCCTCATTTGACCGACTTCGGAAGGGTGGAAGGCTGAGTCAACTTTGAGCCCGGTGAGATTTGAACTGCTAAACTGCAGGCAGCCGGCAGGCAGCAGTAGTAGCCTGCAGTACTGCACTCTAAGTACTGCGCCACTGAGGCTCATATTCAATTTTAATGCTCACATTAAAATTCAGGGAACAATAAAAAGAAATCCCATGAGCCTGGGAAAAAAACACACTCCCTATAATCTAAAATACAACCAATGGCCTCAAGAACCATTCTACCCATGGTTTTTAAAGATTTCCAGATCACCGGGGTGGGGTGGGGGGTGCGCTACATAGATCATATGCCAACACCATTAAATTTCTCTGTAACTTGCTAACCATGTGAACAAGGGACATTATTCATTACTTTTCTACCAGTATTTCTACTTCTTAAAATTTCCACATCTGTAATAATACGATGTACAGGACTTCAATACCCATCTTAGTGATGGTGGAATTTCTGTTTTTTAATAGTGTACACTCTATGTGGTGTTCTTGGTTTCATTGAGCATCAGGAACAGGGGTGGATTCCAGATTCTTTTACTGCCGGTTTGCTTAGGGCCGCGCTTCAGGTGCACGCATGCTTTGCATGCCCGCTGCTTGATGTACGCATGTGCAGTCATGAAAAAATTGCTTCTGCGCATGTAGAACTAGATATTTATCGCAAGGCAGGGGTGTCAACACCACGGCTTCAAAATCTAAGGGAGTGGTTCGAATAAAACCCAACAGCACATTTTCGTGTGATTGTTGATAAAAATAGGATCGCCAACATGATCACCAACATCCAATGATGGATATGGAAGAAGAAGAAGAAGAACGGGTGTCAAACTTGCATCGTCATGTGACATATTTCAAGCCCCCCCTTTTGCTAAAATGGGGGTAGACGTGGCCAGTGCATGACGAATCCAGCCGGCGGTCTTGACACCCCTGTCCTAAGGGGTTCAAACACTTTATCCACATTTACTGATTAACCCATAGTTTGGTAAGTCATGTAAAATCTCATAAATGGGGCCATGGTATAATACGTAACACCTGTTATCTCTCTTTTGTGAGAGTTTAAGCAGACCAGCCTGATAGCAACTGCTGAGCTGCTAATAAGCTCCTGAATACTCCTAAACTTAATGCACTGTATACAGACATTTAAAGTGTGTGAGTTAATTTTTTAGATAGTTGTTTGAATCCCGAAGGAGAACATCTGGCTACCTACACCTGAAGAATTCCAATCAGGACAAAACATGTCATGCGGTGCCCCCTACTGACCGAAAAATGAATATATACTGTGCAAAAATGGAGAACCTGCTCTTAGTAAATATTGACCAAGATAAAACGAATTCATCAACTTGCTCTAGTTTTTCACCATTTATATATAACTTGTGATCTTTCTACCATTTTTTCTCTGAAGCCAATTATTATTGTCTCTGAAAAAGAATAAATTTATAAATCAACAGTCCTCACTGCACCCTACTGCTCGACGCATGCTGCAAATCATTATGTTCTCAGCCAATAAGAAGTTATAGCCTGTTTATAATTCTCAACCAATATGCTTTATCGTCATCACAAACTTTATTCATTTAGCGTTAGGGTTCATTTAGCCATTAAGCTAAAGGAGAATCCCTGCTCTGTCTTGAAATATTTTTTAAAAAAATCTAATTATCCTCATGCCTGTTTTACTTACACTACATGCTGATGATAAACCCACCAATCTTTAACCTCATTTTTGGGCAAAACATTCCATAATTCAAGCCTATTTATCACAGACATTTTCTAAGCCAACGAATGTACAATAAGCATTCTTTCTCAAACTGAAATATTTCTCAATAAAAGCACTCCCTAAAGCAATAAATTACTAAATGTTATTCTTTGTCACCACCTGTATCCTTTCCATCAAGTATTCTGGCCAAATGCTTAATAAACTAATCCCTCTACAAGTTTTTCATTCACTCTTATTCTTTTTCCCTTTGTCCAGAGTGACAATGACAGCTTCCTTCCAATCATAATCTTTATAACATGTTGAAACAAGGCACACAACCGCTCTAGAAGGAAACCATGCATGTATTTTCACATCTCTTCAATTTCATTATTATTTCAGCCGTGTCATTTTTTCAACGTTCTCACGCCGTTTATGACTTTCTTTTCATTATTACTTGAATACTATTATCTATAGTATTAATTTCAATTCTACTCTTCAACGTATTATCATTATGACACAAATCTCAAGAACTTCCCGTTCAGAATTCCCTCATGTCACTTTCATCCTATATCATTCAACCTCTTTTATTTTTAATTCCATTCACTCAGGTTGAGCTTTTCTAATTAATCCTTCTACCATTTTTTTTTCAAAACAACACCCTGTCTGTTTAGTCATTCTATTATCCTTTTCTGCAACATAATCCGTTACGTTGCCAAAACACACACACACACACACACACCACCTAGCACATACCCGCTAATTCCAAAACAGTATTTGCGATTTACATAATTAATATTTTCTCATGGTGGCTCTGGGTGGCTTACAGAAATAAATCCCCAATGGAAAACCCAATAACCGCCCTCCAACTCCTGCCAACTTCATAACAATCACTTGATGGGCTCCGTATCATCCTGGAGTCTCCAGACCTTCTGGCAAAAGCGGCAGGTCCTTTTGAAAGAAGTGGGGACCAATCTTATTTCCACAGGGATGATGCTACCACGGAGAAGGCCCCGTCAGATGGACCTCCATAGGAGAAGGGACCTGTAACATCCCTTCCCTCCCTGCTCTGAGGATATTTGACTGGGAAAAAGATGGTGCTTCAAATAACCTGCTCCCGAGCTATCTAGGGAGCTACGGATCATAAACACCCATACCCAGAAAATACTATGGAACAAAGTTGACATTTTAATCACACCTGAACCTCGCCTGTCCGTTCCAGCTGCTCCTGCATGTGGTTCTTTGTGATTGTCACATCATATTCTAGTTTGTCGTATTCTCTCCAAGCCCTCTCGAGTTCCTGAAAACAGAAGAATATACGTATATAAAAATATCTGCCATCATATTTTGGTGGCTTGCCACAAAGATGTGCACATACTTTACGAACCCAAGGAACAAAAACTAATATTTTAATTTGAAAAAGAAACTGAGGATCTTGCAGTATTGCTGATTGAGATTTGTTTTATTTATATGCCGCCCTATTCCCGGCGGGACTCAGGGCGGCGAACAACTCAAAGGGGGAAAGGGAACACAAAAGAACAAGACAAGCATTTAAAATAGCCAACAGCCACACAAGTCGAGAGGGGAAGGGAGCTCATCAACCCCAGGCCTGCCGACACAGCCAGGTTTTAACGGCTTTTCGGAAAGCAAGGAGAGAGGTGAGGGTCCGAATCTCTGCGGGGAGTTCGTTCCAAAGGGCCGGAGCTGCCACAGAGAAGGCCCTCCCCCGGGTCGTAGCCAGATGGCATTGGCTGGTAGAGGGAACCCGGAGGAGGCCCACCCTGTGTGATCTGATGGGTCTTTGGGAGGTAATTGGCAGCAATGATGAAGAGGGAAGTCCTCCGTTGACTTTCTCTATTGTCACTTGGCTTGTTTCTTGGATTTACTGGGCTGTCCTTAATATCACTTTAATGAACTCATGGAAGGAGATCCAATAGAACAGTTGGGGCAAGCTTCTTTTGCTCAATTCTGATCCTTCACATACATCCATTACTTGATATGACTAATGATTCACTGTTCTTTAGTATGGCAGAAGTTCTTTAAAAGATTTTGACGTGGATACTTCTTCTAAAAAGTGTCCTTTCACTTGCTGCTTGGATACAGTTCATTTGTCAGTGGATTTATAGCTATATTAGTTAGAACCACTGAGCTGGGGCTGACGTCTAGTGACCATATGGACAAATCCTGGCTTGTCCCTATAGATGACAATCTATAGCGGTGATGGCTAACCTTTTTGTGCTGAAAATTGGCATACGTGTCACAGCGCCCCCCCCCCGCACCCATAATGCAATGTGCACGTGACCCCCTCCCACCCCTGCAACCCCCCGTGCTCCCCCCACCCATGTGCACATGACACCCACCCCTTCGTGCTCCATTTTGTGCCTAGTACGCCTTCCTACAGCCTCCTGGGAACAAAAATGGGCTGTGGGGTAGGGACTCCCCGAGCTCTTCCCCGCGCATGCATACATGACCCTCGCGCATGCACGGCACAGTCCTGAAAATCAGCTGGCTGGTGGGAGGCACGTCCGGATGGTGTTGGAGCTGAGCTGGGGGCGATGGCTTGCATGCCCGCAAAGAGGGCTCTGCGTTCCACCTGTGGCACGTGTGTCACTGGTTCGCCATCACGGATCTATAGCAATTCCAGGTGGATTACAATAATATTTCCAAGTCTTATCTATCCACTGTAATCATTGTCTTCCCATCTCCTCCCCTCAATTGTGCAATGCATTCGGTTGTATTTTCCTAGTGCAACTCCAACATGTATCATCTGCAGAAATAATAAGCTTCTACTTGTTAATTATTGCCTCAAAGGCTTGTCCCAGACTGACTTATTTGGTTCTTCTTGAAGTCCATTATATTCTTAATACCTCCCTCTAAATCAATTATTTGAAGTCAATAATTATCTTTGTTTTTCCGTAATGTCCATCAATCATAATATCTATTATCATTGGGAAAAGCACAGCTTTAACTATTCCGATCTCTATGATACAAATTACAAATTAAATAAATAAAATAAAAAATAATAAATGATAGAAGTATGCATATGTCATGTACTTGTCTACATTTGTCACTGCCTTCCTGAGCAAGATTAATTTCTCTACCTCTCTTTCTGTTCTTGAGTTTAAGAAAATACAAATGTCTACCATTCTCATTTCATGGCAATCATTGTGAATTTACAAGTGGCATTACCTTCATCTTAACATTTTAGATTAACCCAGGTTCTTCATTTTCCATTTTATTTTCCTAATGAGCATTTCTGCAACTACTGCAGAAATGTGCATAAGGTGGAACTGAATGCTCTGGAGAGCTCTGTAATCTTCCGTTTCCCTCTCTGAAACTTCATTCAAATGATGCCTTTCTTCAGGCATCTGTATATATGTAAAGTTGCCACTTTCAGCTGGTGAATATAATTTCAGAAATTGGTCCAGCGAAGATTCAGGAGTGGCGGGGAGAGGAATCGGAGAGAGATAGGAACAAACATCCAATAGTTCTCCAGAACATTTTGATCCACAATCACCAAATTTTGTATATTTGACTTTCAGCGGAGAAAAGGTGCCATCTGCATATTTCTAACTCTTGGTGTTTCATCCTCCAATTTTGTTTACAGCTGCAATCTCTTCCAATATTGCTGCTTTTCAAAAACTTTTGCCATGTAAATTAATCATAAAAGATGACAAAGCACATTATTGTTTCACTCCCTTCCTTACACTGAATCTCTTTGTTTCCTCAAATTCAGTTCCTACAGTAGCTTCTTGTTTATTTTGAACTTTGCTCGAAAGAATAATCAAGTAGCTCGGCATGCCTATTAGTCTTAATGTGTTCCACATTTTGGCTCGCTGTACCTGATCAAAGCCTTCCTTTAGACAATAAAACAGGGGCAAACCTCCCGAAATTATTTTGTGCTCTTCATTATCCACATTAGCTATCTAACCTTAGGTTACCCGGCCTTTTCTTAAAACTGTCTTCAATGAAGCTTCTGTTTTCGCCTCTCTCCTCAAAACAGAGATGACAGAACAAGGCTGTACGACTCTAACAGATATTGTACTGTTACAGATATTGCACTGCCAATGCTAAACGGGGGCTAGTCCAAATGTTATTTTTTATTTAGCATATGACAAAATGTTAAAAAGCAATTAGCACTTAGACTTATACACCACTTTACAGTGCTTTACAGCTCTCTCTAAGCGGTTTACAGCATCAGCATCTTGCCCCCAACAATTTGAGTCCTCATTTTATCCACCTCGGAAGGATGGAAAGCTGAGTCAACCTTCAGTTGGGTGAGCTTTGAACTGCCAAACCGCAGACAGCCAGCAGTCAGCAGAAGTAGCCTGCAGTACTGCACTCTAACCACTGTGCCACCATGGCTCACCACAAAAAGCATGTCACAATTACATTCTCAATGAGCAAATATGAAACTATTTATTCTATTTATAAATCCAAAGCTAGAGTGTACACACATATAAATATAATCACTACGTGATGAAGTTTATGTGCTCAAAGAACCCTGTTCCATAATATGTCACACTGTCTGCTTTGGAGCAACACAACTCCGTTGATGGAGGAGAGTAGGATACCTGCCATGTTGGGTCCTAATCTTGTTAAGAATTGACCAGGTCTTACTGGGTAGATGGAATTCTTTTGGTTCAGCTGTAAAACAGGGAATGTGCAAAGGATACATTTGTTCCTACATAAACACTATCATATACTGTAAGTCTTTGATGTTTTAAAGGTAAACTGCAGTTCTTTCAGAGGTGTGGAAAAGATGAGATGGTGGATTTTAGCTATTCCAGCCAACTGTCAAGAACACTGATTTGGATTTTTGCACTGAAGAGGGACCAGGACTCAGTGGCCTAAGTACTCTCCTCTAGTTCCATGATTCTATATCTATAGGTAATTCTATATCTTCTAATTGAGTTGAGGTAGTAAATATGGGTGTTTGAAACATTTTGAGTCTGAAAGTGAAACATTCAGTATTTGCTCCGCATCCTTTGTAGCGGGGAAAAAATCAGTAGTTTTATTTTCTTAATTTATGAATGTTTGACATAGCTGAGAAAGGACACCAACTTTAACAATTAATAAGGATTTTACATGAAGATGTCTGGAGTTCAAGACCTGGTTGAGGAATTGGTTGGTTGGTTTTGACTTCCAGGTTGGTGCAGGAGGCCTTCCAAAACCCAAAATAGGATGTCGGGGGGGGGGGGACGACATGTGTGGCCGCCCCGTGCCCCATTTTGGGCCTAGTAAGCCTAGTGCACCAACCTAGAAGCCAAAAGGGGGGGGGCAGGGCGTATTTGGTGAGGTCATGTGCCCACCGGCAGGGCACACAGGAGGTCACACACATTGCATTATAGGTGTGAGTGCATATGTGCGCGCTTTCGGCACACGATGACAAAAAGGTTAGCCATCGCTGCTCTAGGTATTCCACTATGTGGAACTGACTTGTGTGCCACACAGCTGTTTAAAAAGAGCTGGATCCTTTAATTACAGGTAGTCCTTGACTTACGACCACACTGAGCTCAGAATTTCTGTTGCTAAGTGAGAAATTTGTTGACCTTTGCCCCATTTTTAAGACCTTTCTTGCTACCGTTAAGTGAATCACTGCCATTAGTAACAGAGTTGTTAAGTGAATCTGGCTTCTCCATTGACTTTGCTCGTCAGATGATTACAAAAGGGGATCACATGATCCTGGGACCCTGCAACCATCATGAATATGCCAAGCATTCTGAATTTTGATCATGTGACCCTGGGGATATTGCAATCATCTTAAGTGTGAGAAACGGTGTCGTAAGTCACTTTTTTCAGTGCCGTTGCAACTTCGAAGGGTCATTAAATGAACTGTTGTAAGTTGACTACCTGTAGTTGTTCATCAAAACTAAGTAGGTTAGTAGGCTGTGTCGAAGTCTAGGCATCTAAAAATAGGATGTCTAGCAGCAGATAGGAGTTTGATAAAGGGCAGCTTGGGGATAATAACACAAAAAGAGCACAGATGGAAATGGCAAAGGAAAAGGCTCGGGATCTGATTTATTTTGACTAGAAACAAGAAACTGAAAGATTTGTGGTGATATATTTCCATGAGTGGAAATGACAGCTTAAATACATATGTCAGCTTGATGACCTCAGGATATTCTAAGGTAATTCATCTGATGAAGAATTCCAGTTTTTGCTAGAACAGGCCGTGCAGATTTTACCAATTTTTATTTTTTAAAATATAGGCATTCATTTATTCCACTGTAGCAAAATGATTTCCATCCAGACTTTCTAAACCTGCTACAGATTTGGCAAATCCAAGACGAATCGGTATTTGCAAGCATGTGGCAAGAAAAAAAACACGCAGACAGCGCTACAATAAGAGACATCGCTAAGCGCACCGTGAGTTTTACTAAGAGAAAAGAATTGCATTTTCTTACCGCCGTAGCCCGAGATACTTCTCGGCAAGTGCTAAGCAGGCCATTCTGCAAATCATCCCTCTGTAAGATGACATTTTGTATGGCAGCTGGATTTTCTGCATTCATTTGTATCTCTTGGCTGGCCGATAGCAAAGCTTGCTCAAGCGTGTACTGCGGTAATAAAAAGAATAATTTTTTAATGTTCTGCATCATTGGACTGATTTCCTTTTTACGTCATTTATCAGTGTTCTGATAATAAAGCGTGCAAAATAACATAAATCTGGAATAATAAATATAATTATCCTACTTTTTCCTTGTGCAGCTGCTGAAGCTTCTCTTCGAGGGCCTGCACGACTTTATCTTGTTCACATAATCGGCTAAGCTTAGCCTAGTGCAGAAGAAAAGTTATGGATAATTCGTGCCAATAGCTGATTTGAAATACTGACTATAGATATACAGACTCTATAAACACATGTGCGTGCAGAGACTGGGAAAAAAATGTCCAACAGCGGAGCTTCACCTTTCAAGTCAAAATCATGCATTTAGCTGGAAACAGAATTTCAACCATCTTTATCAATCCTCTAAGGTACGATATTTTGGACTACTGGTCTCTCTGGTTGTGTAAGTCTCTATCTGCACATAGAGATTAGTTTCAAGTCAGGCATATAATACAGATAGCCCTCGACTTACAAAAGTTCATTTAGTGACCATTCAAAGTTACAACGGCACTGAAAAAATCTGACTTATGGCAGTTTTTCAAAGTTACAACCTTTGCACCATCCACCCGGTCACTTACGATCACAATTGAGCCCAAAATTTCTGTTGTAAAGTGAGATCTTTTGTTAAGTGAGTTTTGTCCTGTTTTACGACCTTTCTTGCCACAATCACTGCAGTTGATAAGTTAGCAACTCAGCTGTTAAGTGAATCTGGCTTTCCCGTAGACTATGCTTGTCAGAAGGTCGTAAAAGGTGATCACGTGACCTTGGGACACAGCAACGGTCATAAACATGAACCAGTTAACAAGCATCTGAATTTTGATCACGTGACCATGGGGATGCTGCAACGGTCGTTAAGTGTGAAAACTGGTCGTAAGTCACATTTTTCCAGTTGTAACTTTGAATGCTCAGTAAATAAATGGTTCTAAGTTGAGGGCTACCTGTACTTCCATGTATAGACTGACTCATTTTGGTGCTAGGACCTATGTCAGTCTAATTCATTTCAATGAGGGCCACATCAGGGTTGTGTTTGACCTTGGAGGGGGACCTGGCCAGAGTGGGCGTGGACAACTCGACTTCACTCATGTGATCAAATCCCACTTTTGCTAGTAGTTTCTTTTGTCAGCACACTGCTAGCGTAAACGGAGCTTGTGAAAGTTGTGCGTGGCCCTTCTGGGCTGTTTTCAGCTTCAATGGCCTCCTGCAGCCTCCTGCCAGGCAAAATGGAGCAGAGGAACAGACAGCAGGCTGGTCCATCACTGTTTCCAAGGCAACTGCGTGGGCTGGATTTAAGCACTGTGCGGGCCAGATCCAACCTGCGGGTCTCAAGTTTGACACCCCTGAGTTATGTGATTTATCTTCAGTACCTGCAGAGGATATTGTACATTTTCCCTAATGGTTCAAATTTATCCCAAAGTATAACTCAACTCTGCTGCAAAAAGCTAGAAAGAGTTATTAGATTGTTCACTTACAAACACAGCAGTTTAATTTAAAAAACAAAATAAAATTAAAAAAAAAATCAATATTCAGAGAGCTAACAGTACTTACATCAATATCCAGTTCTTCTGATCTGTATTTGTACAGAGTAGGCCTACTTTCATCTTGCGTCAGCTACAATAAGGAAAAACACTGCCATCAAACCACTTCACTAAAATCAAGTCAAGCCAGGCATTCCAAAGCGAATGTTTAATTAAGCATACATTACTTCAGATCAAAATGTTAAGCACTTAATATGCCTTAATCAACACACACTATGTAAATTTCGTTCATAATGGATGCCAAATTTAGACTGTCAGAAAGGAGAACCGTTTTTATTCTTGCTGGAAAGCTTCCCCAAAGATGAAAACGGAATGGCGTATTATCATCTGTGAGCTTCAGATAATTATCGTAAAATAATCTAAATTTAGTTTTGTTAGCCACTCAAATAAACAAGAACCCCCATGAAGCCAATTAGGAGTACATAAATCACTGATATCAAAGATCTGACGTCCTAACAGCAGAGAATAAATCTGTATGTGGGAATTCAGAATATGAAGCTCCATCCTGCTTTTATTTTACCTTTCAGGAAAGCTCTGTTAAACTCTTACTTGAGATGTATACAAGAGGTTATATTCTCAGTTACATCTTATGACAAACAGAAATACAATTGCCTGTAGATAGGGCCCTACTATTCTGGGTGTATTTTGTCAAGTTTTCCTTTAAAAAATGCTTCTCACATAACAATGTGCATAAAAAGATTTCTCTGTCTTGAACCAGTAGTTCAAAATGTAAAACATTGGAGAAACGTAGGAAGTATTGAGAAGATAAGCATTTAGAGAAGAGTTCACAGGGGCAAAATAGCCCATTCTAGATAAATAGATACAGAATGGGAATTTCTAAAAACAGCAAGAATGTTGGTTACATGAGATTTCCCAACTTAGTTCTAGTATAAACCATTGTTCTGATACTTCCTTCCTCAAGGGATATAAACTTCTAAATGTATTGCTAGTGCAATCAACTGTAGTGTGAAGGAAATTGTCTATGCCAGGGGTGTCAAACTCGCGGCCCATGGCCCGGATACATCATACGTTGGCCATGCCTGGTTTAGCGAAGGGGGAAAAATCATGATACAACACGTGACGACGCCCTGATGGCGCGAGTTTGACACCGCTGGTCTATGCCTTATATTAATTCGCACTCTACGTTTTAAGACTGCTGATTAGCAAGTTTCTTTTAAAAAAAATTGTGAAACTCTATGGAATGGTGGCGGCAGAATCTTGTAAGCAAATCTATAACTTTTCCATTAATAAATGGGCAGAGGCCCAATACAGATGTAACGCCCTCATGTGATTGTGGGCGCTTCCCCAGTCCTTTCCACTCTTTAACCATGATCTTGTGCTAGGCCTGAATCCGCAGTAAATCAATTTTATAATTAAAAGTAATTTTAGAATTACAAATGGTTTAAAATAAATTTGCAAAGCCTGAGGTAAAAGGACAAGTGAGTTTGGAGCCAAAGTGATGAATGAAGACACAACTTTATGGTCAGGAGAGTAGAAGAAGGGAAAGAGAAAATGCCTCAAACACATACGCCTAACTCGTTACATCTGTACTGAGGCCATCACAACAAACACTTTACCATAGTTCTGAATCCTTCACAACATCACTTAAGTTATTAATTCTCAAAATATCAATTTCCCTCCTCACTTTCACATTCATGCACAGTATTTTTGTGTACGCAATTAGATTAGAAGCCTAACCTCATTGTGTTTAAAACAATAAAACTGAAAAGACAAAGATGAGGCAAGGATTTAGCAAGTCAAATATTTCAATCACAGAACAGATCCGCCAAAGGTTTTTTTTTTTTTTTAAAGTGTTTCATTTCAAGGCATCTATCTTCATGCAAATGCGCTTGGTGACAATCCGAGAGAATGCACTGTGTATTAAAGCCATATAAATAACTTTGCTTTGAAATGAACATTTAATGAAATGAGCACTGGAAGATGAAAAAGCCACAGCACCTTTAAAATTCAGAAATATTATATATTTTAATTTGGTATGAAGTTTAGTACCTTGTTTTACAAACCCACTTGAATATATTCTACACAATTCACCTTGATAGGAGAAAGAATTGAAGAATGGAAATATATATATATATTTAAATGAAAAACAGATATGCTCAAATATGTTGATGTAAATCTGGCCGGGCTCTCAAAGGAGAAAGATATGAATCAATCTGCAGAAATTATAGGATGAAATATATGTCTCCAGCTATCATTTTTTAATGAAGTTATAGACAATTCCGAATCTTAATGACCTATTTTTTTATATCCTAAAACTGAAGCAAATGCACTGATAATTTCCTAAACTTCTTGGAACAATATAATCTAATTAACACCCTGTCTTTCTAAAAATAATGACAATTATCAACAGCACATTCTATCACATATGCAGAAGGAATACTGATTCTTATGTAGCGTTTGTCCATAATGTAATAATAAGCCACACATCAATGACACTGAATTTCACATTCTGTCTGCTTTCAAACAAACCATCATTTTCAGTTAGTTTTTATCTTTAAAACTGTTGATACTACCTTGTATTGAAGCACAGATTAACAATTACACTTTAAATTCAGTTATAGGCTTGGAATCAGAGGGAATTGGCTCCAGAGTATTTTAAACTACAGAAAACAAAAAGAAATAACAGTATCCTCAGTCTTTTACAGTAGCTTGAAAATTATGTTCTAAGGAATAGTGCTGTCAAGAGTTTTTCATTTTGAAAACTGCCAATGGTAAAATAATATTTCATGGAATGACAGCTTGTCCACTGTATCTTCGGATCTCTATCAAATGTTGAAAAATGTTGTAAACATCTACGTATTCTAAAATAAGGTCAGCTGAAGAGGGAAATAACCTTCCAAATGGAAAAAAGCAAATTCACTCTATTAACTAATCTAATATCATCCATTTTTAGAGGATAGTTGAGGGAGGGATATTTGAAACTCAAAAAGAAGAGGCAGCAGCAACAGTGTTTAAATCAGGGGTGTCAGACTCGCAGCCCGCGGGCCGGATATGTCACAGACTGGCCACGCCCATGCCCAGTTTGGTGGAGGAGAAAAAAAGTTGTGAGACTTCATGTGACGACGCGAGTTTGACACCCCTGATTTAAATGATTAAATGATGGGCAAAATAGAGTGCCTTGAAGATAACTCATTCTGAAATCTAAGGAAAAGATAAAGGCCCCATTTCCAACTTTTTATTCAAAAAGTGCCTAGATGATTTAAGGCACGATCCATGTTCAAACATATAATAAAACCCCCATAAAGACTCAAGGAACAGTATTATCTAGTGCCCAAACAACAGTACTGTATTCTAGACTGTCCATTACCTGCCAAACAGGTGATAGTGTTTTCCCACTATTTTAGGGCAAGAATCTCCCAACCACCCGTTTGTGGACCGGCACCTGACTATGGCATGCCAGAAACTGGGTCGCGGATATAAGAGAAGCCCCATCCGCGGGATGCAGGCAACATGCGAAACCCCGCCCACTCTGGTCCATGGAAAATCCTATCTCCATGGAAACAGTAACAGTCCCTGGGTTTCCCAAAAGGTGGGGGCGGGCGCTATTTTAGGGTGCTGGAAATGGCTTAATGCCAAAACAGACACTGGCCCCATCTAGATCCAGAACTGTTTTGGGATGGCTCCAATTGCCGAGATCAAAACCTTTTTCACCAATACAGTTCTACCAGCTTCTCCTCAGAAAATACCTGCGTCTTCCAGGTATTCCATAAGAAACATGACAATTATATTCATGACACCTCACAACTTGATTTTTTTTTTTTTTTGGTACAGGCATAATTTAAAAATGTTGCTTAGAAATAAGCATGAAGCCTAAGGGGCACTAGAAAACTTTGGCAACTTTGAGAGAGTAATGAGGGGGAAAGAACCATTTCAAATGCAGTCGAAATGCCACAATGAACACATGGGATTTATAACTATTACTTTTGATAGATTATAACAGCAATATAGCGTATGTTTGCTAAGTACTATTTTAAAAAGATGACTTTATCATGATAGCTATTCTGGAAATGGCATATATCAAGGCTAATATTTAAAATACAGAATTAAACAAAATGAGCCTTTGGATGGGTCCAAAGTGCCCTCGGGCTGAGGATTCTGGTATTACTAAGTGCTGAGAATTACGGAAAATGTAGTTAGTAGAATGTCTTCTTTCAAAATGATGCCCTAAAACTATCATTTCCTAACTTATTCTGACAATAACTTTGCACCTGGAAGCTTAGTAAAATGAAATAAAACAGAATATTCCTAAATAATTCTTGGCAACTCAGACAAAAATGGATTAACAAAAGAACTCCCTCTTCAAACTTTTGGACTTCACAAACAACGAGGCACTTCCCCTAACAACTGCTTGGAAAGCATATCCTCTGCAGGGGTGTCAAACTGGCAGCCCATGGGCTGGATGCATCACATGCAGGCCCGCCCACCCCAGCTCTGTGAAGGGAAAAACGTGATATGTCGTGTGACGGCAATGTGACATGGTGACTTCTATGGATTCTAAGTCTGTAGAGGGCAACCAGCTATTATGCTTCCACCAATTTCCTCAATTTGGAAACATCTGGGGGAGCAGGGCACCAATAATGCCAGGTTCACCCTCACACTGGGGCTTCCATACATTCTCCAAATTCACCATATGGTAAGTGTCTGCCTGTCACAAAATTTAAAAATAAGTCATTTGTCTTTTGTAGCTGATCATAAAATTGTTGGCAAATAACAGGCATTGGATGCAACTCAAAGTAAGAAGCCTCATGAGATCACAAGCAGATTTGAAAATCTGTTTCAACCACTTGGCTCAACCTCTTACGAACCACAGAGAGCCTTGGGCATCCGTGGGGGAAGGGGTGGGGAGAGGCCAATGATGAAATGTGTTTTGCAGGGGTGGGTTCTGGCCAGTTTTACTGCCGTTTTTTCGTGCACGTGCTTTACGCACACATGCACAGCTCAATTAAAATTGTTCTGCGCATGCGCGGAACTTAAAAACAAGATGGTACCACTGACCGGGGAACTGGTTCGGGGGCGTGGCAGGACTGGCTCACTGCTGGTTCTAGCAACCCACGCCGCCATACCCCTACCAGTTGGGCCAAAGTGGGCTGGAGAGGTAGGAACCCACCTCTGGTGTTCTGACATCAACATGTATACTCTTCTCCTTATATCCTTGCATATCACGAGGCATGTGTAAAGGAGCAGTACTTAAATCATGACATGGGGTTCATTTCGCCATCTTGGTATCATCTTGGCCAGCTGCAGAAGCCTGGGCAGAGAATAATGGCTTCTGAAGTGTAAGAGTTGCGTTTAGGAGTAAAAAACTAGGAAGGAGTCATGCAAAGGGAATTGCTCAGAAAATGAATTTTGGGGTGCCAGCTTTTCTGTCATAAATACCTTGCTCATTTCAAAGATCACTTTACTTCCTCTTTTTATATATCCTTGTGGATAATTTGAGTATTTTTAGCTACTTGAAACTATGGGAACATTTCTGATCTTAAAGGAAATCATTCAGTGCAAGCTAATTGATTAAAAGCTGCAAATATATTTCCCCCAGTTACCATCTGGATATTCTGAATTAAATATTTGCAATCGATAAAGATGGTATGTTGAAAGCCACCCCAGCTGTAGAGTAAGGAAGATGAGCTTGACAGAGTTATGCTATCTCTGTTGTCACGGTGTAAAACATACTTTAAGTTCACAACAGACAGTTACTGTTCAGAAAAAGCCCAGACAGACACCTCCCTAATTCACTGAATTAAAAGTAGGAGGGGGTTTAATAACACAATCAAACCTGCAAGATTCTGATATTATAAGGTATAGGTTCCTCTCACATATATGTGCTAGTTGTTTCTGACTCTAGGGGGCAGTACTCATCTCCGTTTCAAAGCCGAAGAGCCAGTGCTCTCCGAAGACATCTCGGTGGTCATGTGGCCGGCATGACTAAATGCTGAAGGTGCACAGAACGCTGTTCCCTTCCCACCAAAATAGTGGTTCCTATTTTTCTACTTGCATTTTTACGTGCTTTTGAACTGCTAGGTTGGCAGAAGTCTGATATTATAGCCACTCTCAATACAAAATAGCCTTCCTGCGGAGTTGATTTCTAGTTGGTCTAGAGCAGTGTTTCTCAACCTTGACAACTTGAAGTCCACAGGACTTCAAGTTGCCAAGGTTGAGAAACACTGGTCTAGAGTAACTGACACCAACAAGTGGCACTGAGCTGACCTTAGCTGATCTCAAAAAGCTAAACAAGATAAGACCTCATTGGTACTTGGATCAGAATCCACCAAAAAATTCTAGAACCATAAACGACATTGGGAAGATGGGGAAAAAGACTTCTCACCCAGAGCCTCCAAGAAGGGAATGGCTGTCTAGATGCCAAGAAAACTGCATGGGTGTATTCATATAACCACCAGGAGGTCAACTTCAGCTCCAGACAGCTGTGACCCATCCCTTCAAGCTTGGCAGGAGGGGGGTATGAGAGGGATCATGCCAAACATAGCAGATTAAACCTTGAAAGCAACTATTCCCAGCTGCTCATTCAATTCAGCTTGCTTGCCCATGCTAAAGATCCCCTTGGGTAGCTCCTTTCTCAAAACCCCACGTAAGACAATCAGCTACAAAATAATTTACTGAAAGACAAATCAATATTTCCAGCTTGGGAAAAAGTGAAACTAGTTAAGTAAAGTTAAGCAAAAGAAAAAGATAGCAACGAGGAACCTGTGCTTTCTTCATATTCTTTTCATTTTATTAAACTTCTATTGAATTCATTTTGTCAAAACCTTCCTAAGAATTTTATTTTCCACACTTGGCTGTTGATCGTTAGCAACCTATCCAGCCTCAGAGAAGTTTAAGAAAGTGAAGCCAAGATGTTCATTCACTGTAACGTTGCACGTTATACATTAGTTTATCTAAAAAAAAAATAACAACACGGTAATTCTCAATGAGAAGTGGTGTTTACTTAAAATCTAACTAAAGCCCACACGTTTGAGCAAAATTGTAATAGCACAATGGTTGTTCATAGAGAGAACACCACGGTCCCTGAAGTTGTGGAATCTTGGCAACCACTAAGGTTGCCAAGTATTTTCCTAAATAGATTTATTTACACTGTTTTCCCCAAAATAAGACCTCCTCGGATAATAAGCCCAATTGGGCTTTTGAGCGCATGCACTAAAATAAGCTATCCCCCCAAAATAAGCCCTCCCTGAAAATATTGCAACACAGCAGCAGCCATGAGGTGACCATGCCCACTGCCTCAAAACTAATAAGACCTCCCCGAAAATAAGGCCAAGTTCTAATTTCGGGGGTTAAAAGAAAATAAGACCCTGTCTTATTTTTGGGGAAACACGGTAGGACCTAGGAAACACATCTGGTACGTCCAGGTTTATCTACCACACCTACAGGGTCAAGAATCGAATCTGTCCAAGCTCTCTTGTTATTCAGCTACTAAAGAAAGTTGAATGCTCTCTGTTCATAGGCATCAATGATCTTCCATGTTGGTCCAAGGTCAGATTTTGAGTTCAATTTGAGTTTGGAACTTGGGAGCCCCTGAGATCATAAATTGGAAAAAAAGGCTTTATGTGTAAAAAAAGGAAACAGATCCCCATTACCAATCAATTTATTGGGCATTCTGTGAAATATAGGATGCTCAAGTTTAAATGATTATCCCAATGATTTTCTAACAAATATTGTTGATGTTATATTTCCATTCAGCATAATTTCCTCTCGTTATAATCATGACTCAAGACTGGCTTTGTTTGCTGTGACTTTCTGAACATAGTGCTCTTAAGGAGCTATATTCCCCAGATCAAAATGATTTTGATCCTTTTTAACTCCCAAGAGCGACAAGAAAACGAGCAAGAGAAGGAAAGCACGCAATTGTCCAGGAACCTATAACGTTTAGTAATTTTTTATCCCCCTGGAACAAAAAGCTGCCAGAAAATGACAACACGGCTGGCATGCTTTTGCATTAAACCAAGATTAATTCCTTCAAAGGCAAAAGAAAAAAAAGAAAAAGGAGATTGTATAGATCCATGCTAGGACAAATGTCGGAAGCAGAATATATGGGGTTTACCTACAAAAAGCAGTCATTTGTTAAATATTCTGGGGAAAAAAGGGGGGGTTAGGTTATCCAAAGGGAGGGGAGTGGGGGACACTCAATAGTCAAGGACAAGTACGTTCAGCAAAGCCATGCTAGTGATACTGCAACATTGTAGGAAGCATGGATGATTTGTGGTTTTTCCAAAAAACAAAAACAGGGGAGGAACACCAATGTTATGGATAAACTGGAGGGGAACAACCAAAAACTGTCACTGAGGAAAAGTTTTGCAATGAGAAAAAGCAATTTCATTCACTAATCCAAGACCTTACTTGATGGTACAGTTGTGGTCTTAGCGCCGAGTTCTCAATCATAGTGTGAACCAAGATGATTAAAGGTTCATTCTCTTTCATCTATTTCAAATCAGGAGGAGCATACAGCAAACATCAGTTTACAGCACGGCTAGATTTGAAAGACGACACTGTAAATATAGCCTCTACTTTAATTGTTTTCCATTAGTGCAGCAGTTTATAATTCCTCTCATGATTAGTAAACTTGTACATTCCAAAGAGCTCGTTTAAACTAAACTGGGGGGAAAAAAAAAATCTATGAATTTAAACTAGATTGGTGTACATTCCGTATTAGATTAAGCAATAAATATCATTAATAAGATTCTAGAAAGCTTCCCGAGACAGAACATAATTAATTGAGATGAATAAGGTACTATTTTCATTACTCTGTTTACATATACTCAATTTGCAAAGATTAAGACATGTAGTAGAGTGTAGGATAAAAAAGCTGTGCAATATAAAGACCTGTTCTGGGCAAAATAGAGGTTTTTGGAGCCAATCTTTTAAAATCTAAGGTAGCAATGATGCACCAACTTGGAGATTGAATGGCTTCACTCAATTTTTCTCTCTGTTAAAGTAGCTTTTTCTCCTCCAAACCCTAAAGTAGGTCCAGGTGTAGAGCTAAGATAAGTCATGTATGAAATATGGCCAGCAAGAATTGTGGTTATATTACTATTCTACGGCGTAAACTATAAGCTTTTTTTTTCAATGAATGCCAATTTAATTTTCATATACATTTCCTGACCTTCAATATAATATTATAAATATGAATAGTTTTTTTTCTGAAAACGTATTAATGTATTTACTTCAGCCTCAATTTTCTTTTATGATAACTGATGATTATTTAATAGTATTTATTTATATTAGCTGCTTTGTAAGCCATGTTTGCTTATTACCACATTGATCAGTAATAAAGTTTTGGAAGTCGTAAGACCAAACAGAAAATTCTGAATACTTTCAATTCGTTTACTGGACTTTCTAGCTCCATTGGAAAAAAAGGTGGGTAAGTGCTCTTGACATAGAGCTTTTAAGGATTTGTTTCAACTAAAACATGGTGTATCCGTTTAATACCATTCAAGAAAATGCACCAATATAGAAGTGGAATTTTAGTTTATATGTGTCCCGATTCCACTGATCTATTTACTTAGGAAAAAGATGAAAACAACTTGGCATTGCAATATGAAAACCAGGAAATAAATGGCAGAAGATATACACTGAAATGAGAGATGGGAACTGTTAACAGAATTGCAATAACTGGCTAAGAGGTCAGTGCCAAACTATGGTAGATTTTCTATGTGCATCTGAGGAAGGCAGCTCGCTTAACCAAGGGCTGGTTTTTCTTTTTAAATTGCAGATATTTTTCCCCATTCTAACAATCTGTTCCAACATTATTTAAAAAAGGGGCTGTTACTTAATGCAACAGGTTTAATAAGAGTCAATTATATATTTTTCCTAAATACAAATAACGTTGCATGTTTTCTTAGGTACCAATATTTTATTCATGCCAATGGTTTTGTGGCTGTTGTTAGTACAAGGGAAGGCAGATTGCCTTTCAGAGTTTTAATTCATTTCTGTCAGTTGCAAAGATTCTATTGTGTACAACAAATGGTAATGTGTGAAGCAGGGACAAAAAAACATGGATGTGTTTTTAATCTCAGAGAACAGTTAGTTTCTATTGTTGATGTAGCAATTTCAATTTCAATCCATTTGCTTAATAATGATTTACTGGGAATGTTTGAATTAATGTAACACCAGCTCTCAGCTGTCAAAACTACCATCGTTTTTATTCAGAAATAGGCCTGTGATGCGCACACTTCAGACAGGAAGTATGAAATGTCTGTTCAGGAAGTCTAGGGCAATTTGCCACAGCCGACTCGCTGCAAGACAATTCTCCGCGGGACAATTCAACCCTGTATTAATTGTTGAATTCAGGTACTTTTCTTATTAGTGATCATGCTTTTATCAAAATTATTATAACTCTTTCTGGATTGGCTTTATTTTATTATTATTATTGGCCATGGGTCCGTCGAAATTAATTTAACATTTGTACTTGTTGAATTGTCCCACAGCGAGTTGACCGATCCCGTATTCAGGATAATAGCAGAACCAAAACCCATAGAAGAAAATATCCGTAGCTCAGGGTTGAACTGTGGGGTCCTTGGTGCACTCTAAACTGGGTGCTTTTCTTGCAGACCCAAAGGTGATTTTTTTCAAGAGGCAACTGGACTTTCTTGTTTTCCTTTGAAGATGTTTTGCTTCTCATCCAAGAAGCTTCTTGGATGAGAAGCAAAACATCTTCAAAGCAGATGTTTTGGGACAACCATGACCTGGATGACTGAGAACCTCCACAGACATTTTCTTACAGAGGTTTCATTACCAAATTAGGTAACATCATCAAGTGCTAGAAGCAATGAAATGTCTGCAAGAAAATAACCAAGCTTGGTGAGCACCAAGGATCCAGCTGAGCAAAAGCTTGTGCGAAACTGCAGCAATACATCTAAAAAACTCTGCAGGATGTAGAGGTTCCTTGCAGATAGGGAGTCTCTGGAGACATTGACTTAATCGCAATTCCAGTGTGCTAAAACTGGGCTATTTCAGAGTCTCTGAGTGATCTGATCACTGATGTATTGATACGAGGGAAGAATGAAAATTGATGTCTTTCAAGGGTTATTCAGAGTTATTCCTAAAACGACTCAGAATAGAGTCTACTCTAAAACAAATGTCTGAAATGAATGTAAATACAAGCCTACTGCATCTAGTTTGAATATTTTAAGCTGCCCAAAGAAATCCAGCAACATGACTTAAAATTATTGCACATTAATTCCCGCATGCATTGAAATCCAATTCAGTTTTCAGCATTGCTAGGATAAGCAGGCAAACCCAGTCTGTCAAAATTTTGCAGACAGCTGAAAATCTTGTGTCAGTGTTACCCAGAGCCACCATAAAACCCGGCTTTTAAATGAAGCAGGGACTTCCCTAAATTTCATTTCACAGAACAGATTTAACTGTCGTACCTTATTAAATATATATATATTTGCTTCAAAAACATATTGAGCAATATATATTGTACAATAATATGAAAATCAGCCTCTTCAAGGAACATGTGATATTAACAGCACTACTTAGGGAATGCTAATCTGTTTTTAGCATCCTTGAAAATGCTTGCCATTTTCTCCTGCAGATTAACAGTGAAATGATATTTTGCAACAAGAAGTTTTGGTCAGGTTAGTTAATACAATTTAAGTATGCTTTTATCCAAATGATATTTTTACATATCAGTTGCATTATGAATTCCAAAACTGGGAGATTACATATGATTGATTTTAATTCATATGGTCTCCCATCTCAAATTTATGACTCTGGGCAGCTAATTAGAATTACTTGTAAAAGTGTTTCAATTCAAACGGTTCCGAATGTATAACTTTTATTTCTGGGCAGGCTGAATGAAAAATCCTGCGAGTTTCTTGCTTGAGACGCCACCAAAATTCTTAAGATATGAAGTTAATTGAGTTTCATGTTTCAAACTGTTTTAAAGGAAACAGTATGAACACTCTAACTGCACATCACAGTAGCGTGCATTGCAAACCTTTACGTTTCGAGTAAAAAGTTTATAAAACAAAGAGATTTTATGTTGGGTCCAATTAATAAAAATGCTGGCCGGCCTCCGGTAGACAGAGTATCCCACTGCAGGCTAATGTTGGCTCAACAGCATTTCAATCAAAAATTTAGCTTTATAATTGCAAAGACAGATGGTGATGAAAAAGGAAAAGTAGAAATCTGGAAAGAACTCCCAATTTCTTTAGCAAAGAGACATTAGTCACAAAAAGATAATGGCAAGATTTTCCTTTTTTGTCAGCTGCATTTGGTGAAGCCTGTTCTAAGTAAGGGAAAACATCTGCAGTATATAAATATAATGGCACAGACTTGTGTCCCAAGTTTAATAATAATATTTAATTCAGAAAACAAATAGTCAGTGGAAGAAATAGAATTAACTATCCCTAAAATGTCTTAATTTCGCCATTAGCATTCTAGAAAGGACCACACAAATTACAGGAAGTCCTCAGCTTAAAACCATAATTGTGAGTGGCGCAGTGGTTAAAGTGCAGTACTGCAGGCTACTTCTGCTGACTGCCTGCAATTTGGCAGTTTAAATCTCACCAGGCTCAGGGGTGACTTATCCTTCCGAGGTGGGTAAAATGAGGATCCAGATTGTTGGGCTGGATTCTGTAAACCACTTAGAGAGGGCTGTAAAACACTGTAAAGTGGTATATAAGTCTAAGTGCTATTGCTAAGTGCTGTAATTGGGACCAAAATTTCCGCTGCTAGGCAAGGCAGTTTTTAAGTGTGCCACCCCTGATTTTACAACCTTTTTTTTGCTATGGTTGTTAAGTGAACCACTGCAGATGTTATTAGAGTCACGTGATCATTAAGCAAACCTGGCTTCCACCACTGACTTTGCTTGTTGGAAGCCAATTGGGAAGGTTGCAAATGGCGACCACAAGACCCTGGGATCTTGCAATCATTAAATGAATACATGCTGGTTGCCAAGTGCTAGGATTTTTATCGGGTATCACTGGGATGCTGCAACACAATTGTAAGTGTGAGAACGGGTTGCAAGTCACTTTTTTCAGCACTGTTGTAACTGCACTGAATGGTCACTGAACTGAAACAATCACTAAATGAATGGCTGTAAGTTGAGGATTGCATGTAGTAATTCAAATAGCACATCCCAAATGATATGGTACATTTTTGGGGAGATCTAGCAATAGACCAATAGGAGCAAGAGAGGTGTCTTGGCAATTAAAATTGTGCCACTTAACCGCTGCAGGAACTTTTTCCCACTATTTTAAAACGGTAGCAGGATTTCAGCAACTTTGTCAAGTTCCAAGTGACAAAAAAGAATCAACATATTCTTACATATAAACATACAAAAGAGAAGCTTTAAGTCCCACCTGGTGGTCCAAATAAATGGCATTCCTTTGGAGATGATGAGAAAGAATCTCATTCTAGCAACCAGCATTCAGAGAGGAAGGAAGGAAGGAAGAAAGAAAGAAAGGGACAGATACGAAGAGGTGAAAAAGTCATTCAAGAAAGAAAAGGACACCACACATCTTAACTTTTAACAATTTTAAGATTATACTTGCAGATGTCATACGTACAACTCAGCGAAAACTGAGAACTGCAAAACTGACATTGGCGTTTAGATGGATTAAGTAATGTTTCATTGGCATACAGAAACTAAAACTTTAAAAAAAAATCATACTGGCCTTTAAATTAATTTTAACGAATTAATTTAATTAGCGAGGTTAAGTTAAATACGGTTGCAATTGCTCTCAACAAGTCTTATTAGCTACAAAAATTAGCTTTCAATATTAAAACAAAATGAAGGAAAAAAACCACAATACATCATGTTAAATCCATTCAAACTATAAACCCTTTGATACGCGTGGATGTATTTCCTGCAGCAAAAACAAAACACCAATTTGTAAGTTGTCGCAGGCACGAGAAAAAGAGAATGAAACGCTTATGCCAGATTGTATTTACGGCCCTTTCTAACCTATTCTGGTTTCAGAATTGGGTGTCATCTAGAAATTTGCATAATTTAAGAGTTCATGACAGCAAAATGCCTTTTGAATTACTCTCTTCGTTTGGAGATCAATGTATCTCGCACCAGAACTCAAAGGGTTGATAGCAGAACACCACAAACAACCAGGAAAGTAAAATCCACAGTTAGGAGATGGCGGCCCAAGGCTACAGTGTTGGAATGAGGGGAAAATGGCACATGAGAAACATCAGTTCATAGCTGACCTTTGGACTGCTGGCCTCAAGTTTTAGCTGCATGAGTTGTGTTAATGTGTGTTCCCGGATACTACTCAGTTCGGCCTGCTGCCTTCTCAGCTTTATAAGCAGCAGTGTGAGCTCCTCTGGCTAAAGGAACATTGGGTAAGAAGCCAACAGTGGAAAATTAGTTCATTCTTGTCCTAGACAAAACTTCGGTTTTACACTTGCATTCAACAATGCTAGCCAGTATAGTATAACCAAGTTATGTTTAGTCCCTTTGGAGTAAGATGATGCTTTCCAACAAAAACAGTCTCAACCAGGGGGGGAACCAGTTTGGAGTGAATTCCTCCAGTGAATCAAATAGAAGGATGACGGTTCCACCACAAAACCGCGGTAGACTAAAGCGCGCTCGACGAAAGCGCGTACCTGACGTCATCACAGCGCAACGAAAACATCACGCTGTGAGCGGTAAAGTTAAAATTAACGCGAAAACCTTACCCTAACCCCCCCAAACCTAACCCTAAACCTAACCCTAAGCCTAACCCTTAACCTAACCCTAACCCTAACCCTTAACCTAACGCTAAACCTAATGCTAACCCTTAACCTAACCCTAACCCTAATGCTTAACGTAACCCTAACCCTTAACCTAACCCTACCCTTACCTTTATGTGAATCGGCTTGCTTTAATTTTATTTTAATTTAATTTATTTTTAATTTTTTTCGTCGCGCTGCTGATGACGTCACGTACGCGCTTTCGGCGGGCACGCTTTAGTCTACCGCGGTTTTGTCGTGCCACGAGGATGACAACGGGTGTCACTGCAGCTAGTTTTATTTTGTGCATATGGTAGTCAAACTTGGTTTGGTTCCCATCCCACAAAGGTTCCCCCATCCCTAGGGGAAAAGCCATGAAGAGGCTGTGTGTATCCAAATGCCTTGATTATTTTCTCAGAAAAGTAGGGAAAGCTGTGGAAACTGTTAACTGATTCTAAGGTTGGAAAAAGAATAAGACCCTGTCTTATATTCAGGGAAACACGATATTAAACTATGAATACAGCCAATGCTTCCAAATAAGTTATTTTTATTTGATGTGTAGCAGTTTTAAACAAAATCTTATGTCTGGAGAAAGAAAGAAAAAACTGCTCTACTTTTCCACAAGCTTCTAGTGCCAAGGAGAATCCTAAACGTGAATATTTTAAGACACAATTCTCCTTCACTCGAATGATCTATTTTGCTAATTTGCTGTTATGTGTCCTTTGCTTAAACAGAAAAATTCATATTCGGGTTAATAACATTTCATACATATGACATTCTATTGTGGATCCTAATTTCAGCTATTTACAGACAGCTTTCTCATTATTTGTCTTTTTGACTGTTAGTCTTCCATTTCCAAAACTGCCTCCTTTATGCTCCTGAAGTACTGCTGAGATTGATGTAAATCCCCACCATTTTAATGGAATAACAGAGTTGGAATAGACCTTGTAGGTCATCTAGTCCAACCCCTCCACCCAAGCAGGAGACCTTACACTATTTCTGATAGAAAATACCCAGACTCTTCTGCAAAGCTTCCAGTGGCTTCTAAAGGCAACTTCTTTGATTGATTGTTCTCACTGTCAGAAAATTCCTCCTTATTTTTAGGTTGAATCTCTCCTTGATTACTTTCCATCCATTATTCCTTGTCTGGCTTTCAGATACCTTGGAAAATAGTTTGACCCCCTCCTCTCTGTGGCAGCCCCTCAAATATTGGAACACTGCTATCCTGGTCCTTCTCTTCACTAGACAAGACATACTCAGTTCCTGCAACCGTTCATCATATGTTTTAGTCTCCAGTCCCCTAATCATCCTGATTGCTCTTCTCAGCACTCTTTCTACAGTCTCAACATCTTTTTTAAAGTGTGGTGACCAAAATTGGATGCAGTATTGTAGGTGTGGTCTTACTAAGGTTTTATAGAGTGATATTAGTATTTCTACAAATGAATCTCATCACACTGATTCATGTATCAACAACTCCCAAATAACTTTATAGTCACCAAGCACTTATCTTTTCTGTATAGCAAACTGTAACCTTTCTATAATGTGCCATGTTCAATTTTCCTGAGCCATGGACTTGTTCTCATATCTGATGAGAATATCCCATTCTTTGTAGATGTATCTGGTATAGACGAATAGGGCTGGTCAGAAGCCTTGGAATTAGGCCTTCAATTATTTTTTTTTTACAGTTTTAGATTTGAACATCCACATTGCATGGTGTTAGACTTAAAAGTATATTCATAGCACTCGATATTAGCAACTCTGATTGTATTTAACAAAGGCCAGCAGAGGGAGCTATCTTATCTTCATTACTATGTTTTATACTAATAAACTATTATTTCCTTGAGTATTTTTGAGTGGAAGTCCTTGCGTATTCTACTACATGCTTACATCTGTGTATGTAATCCATCAGTATTTCATTTGAAGAAAACCTTAAAATGCACAGAAACATACTCAAAAAGAAAAATAAATAAATGTAGTCATGGTTGAATTAAATGAATTTTTGGGAAAGTCTGCCGAAATCTATAATCTGTGAACTAAGTCTTTGATACATAACTGTCAAGTATTTCCAATGATGTGAATAAAATTTCAATTACAGGGTAAATAACTTTGTCATACGACATCACAATACATAACCAATTGCCTAGAGCAGCAATTTTTCTACCTAATTGGGCCTCCCATCATGAAATAATAAAAACCTTCAGTAACTGGCATTTCCTCTTTATCATTCAATGGTAAGTGAAGCAGACAAAAAATAAAATATTTAAAAGTGCTCTCGACTGTTGTCCTGGAAGTGACTACATCAGGGGTAGTCAACTTTTTTATACCTACTGCCCACTTTTGTATTTCTGGTAGTATTAAAATTTTCTAACCGCCCACCAGTTCCATAGTAATGGTGATTTATAAAATAGGGAAGTAACTTTACTTTATAAAACTTATAAAGCAGAGTTACAGCAAACCCCTACAGTCCACCATGAAAGCTGGAACGCCCACTAGTGGGCGGTAGAGATCAGGTTGACTACCACTGGTCTACATCCTTCCCTAACAGGAAATATGCAGGTCAAACAACAGTTGAAACCAGAGGTGGTATTCTACTGGTTAAACCAGTTCACTCGAACCGATAGCAGAATTTGCAGGTGGCCCCGCCCATTCTCCTCGACTCTATGGCATCCCATTTGGGGCCTTTTTTAGCGAAAAGCGGATGTGCGGAAGACTGAGCAGTAGGGAAGGTAAGTGACTACTACTCCTGGTTGAAACAAAGTAAGAACAGATTACCCTTGCAAAATTTAAGATACGCAGACAGAATTGACCTGTGGGAAAGGATATCCTTTATTTCCCGAATGAATCAGGACAGGAAATTGCATTTAATGTGGACCCCCGCAACTAGAACAGTTGTCAGACTGTATGCTGTATTTTATAGGTTGCTCTTAAATTTAAAAAAAAAAATGATGGGCTAAATATAAAAATGCCACTCACAGTTTTGCCTTGCAAGCTCTGGGGAGTAATAGGCTGCACGCTCAAGCCAGCTGGAATCGACCTTCTGTCAGGGACAAAGCCATGCTGCTATGGGAGGGGAGGAAAAAACCAACACAAAACAAACCATGGGCTTTGTAATTCAGGGCTTTTAGAACCAAAGGTTAAATGAAATATTTTTAACATGCTTTTCTGAGTCAATTTATGAGTTATGAAAAGAGTCCAAAGCGAAGGTGTTGGTTAATATTTTGTCAGTACAAATATCCTGAAATGTTGCACTTTCGTCTCAAAACTTTGCAAATAACAAGATGTTCTGGAGAACAGCATCTTTCTGATGTTAAAAACCATATTTATGGTAGCACTTATTTGCCACCTTATTTTGATGACGATCTCAAGGCAGCGAATAGATAAGAAAAATTACTACAAAGGCTCAAATGTGTCATCCTGACGTATTTATTGGTATGCTTTCCCCCTACACTTGGCTTAAAACTTTCAAGAGTTTGGGAAGCAGATCAAGAGCCCAAGCAGGAACCCCTACATCATTTCTGACAGCTGTCAGTCCAGTCTCTTCTTGAAAGCCTCCAGTGATGAAGCTCCCACAACTTCCAAAGGCAAACAGTTCCATTGACTGATTGTTCTCACTGTCAGAAAATTCTTACTTTATTTCTAGGTTGAATCTCTCCTTGACCATTTCCCATCCATTATTCTTTGTCTGGCCTTCAGGGGCTTTGCAAAATAGCTTGACCCCATCCTCTACGGGGCAGCCCCTCAAATATTGGAAGACTGCTATCGTGTCTCCCCTGGTCCTTCTCTTCACTAGACTAGCCCTGCCAGGTTCCTCCAACCATTCATTGTATTTTATTATCATCATCATTGTATTCCTTTTTGCCTCCAGTCCCCTAATCATCCTGGTTGCTCTCCTCTGTGCTCTTTCTAGTCTCTCAACATCTTTTTTATAGTCTGGTGACCAAAACTGGATGCAGTATTCTAGGTGTGGCCTTAATCACAGCTCTCTTCCTAAAATATCAATATTTGGAACAAGTATCATATTTATAGTTACAGGTAGTCCTCAATGTACGACAACTATCGATCCTGGAATTTCAGTTGTAAGTCAATTGACCAGAGTCAATTTTTTTGACCAATTCTGCTCTCCTCTGCACTCTTTCCAGAGTCTCCACATCTTTTTTATACTGTGGTGACCAAACCTGGATGCAGTACTCTAGCTGTTGTAACTGCTGTAAGTAGAGGATTATCTGTATTATAGGCAAATTGTAACTAAGAGATGGCTGTTCTGCAGTGGCTACTGTGCATCTGGTCTATCTTTTAGAAGGACATAAATTGCAGCAAGTTGTAGAAAGCAAAAGCCCTCACCTTGTTATGATGAGGTCTGTGTCGACGCTCAATGGTGACATCTCCTCTCTGTATCGGTGAGGACACTTCCGACCTGTAGTTCCTCTGAGGGGAGTATCCTTGGAAACCTGCTATTGAACCATGGGAAGGTGATGTGGGAATCAAATGCATTGCTTGATCAGATATATTAATCATGGTTTTGGGGCTACTTAAAGTACCGTGTCTGGTCAGAGTCGTTTGCTTATTGTAAAACTGCCGTTGTTGCCATTCGTAGAGTTGCCACATGGTGTCATCTCGCATCGATCTCCTTTTATCTTCCGCTGGCAAGGATCCAAGGGTCTTATTGTAAACACTGCAAAGGCTATCTGGCCTGGTCTTAGTATTTCTTGGAAGAGTGCGATAACCTTCTGGATAACGAGGCACGACTTGGGCTCGATGGCTTGGCATATTCCTTGGTAAAGTCTGATAAGAAATTATGCTGAAACAAGAAATCTCCGTTAGTCGATTTGGAAAATAAATGGGTACATTACAAGTAACATTTAAAAATTCTTTCCCCACATTTTATCTCTACAGGTAATTTGGTCTTGCATTCTACTTGCAACCTTAGGTCAAACAAGAGAGAAATTTATACTTTACTCTGTCCCTTCAAGCCAAAAGAGGCTGCTCTTTAGAGGAGGTGATACCACTAGCAATCCACATGTAAGTCATGATGCAACTACTAGAATTTCACCTAGCCTGACCAATAATAATTGCAGTTTCAACAATGTGAGAGGTACCAATTTGAGAAGTTCACACTAATGTATTTTTTAAAAAATACACACTACCAGAGATTATCATTTGATATGAGTCAATCCAAAATTGATCAATGTTACTAGTTGCAGTTAGTAGTTACTAGTTGCAGCATCCCCATGATCCCGTGATCAAAATTCAAATGCTTGGCAATTGGCCTGTATAGGTAGTCCTCAACATACAACAGTTCATTTAGAGACAATTCAAAGTTACATCGGCGTTGAAAAAAGTGACGTATGACCGTTGCCGCAATCCCACGATCAAAATTCAGACGCTTGGCAACTGGTTCATATTTATGACAGTTGCAGTATCCTGGGGTCTTGGGATCTCCTTTTGCGACCTTCTGACTAGCAAAGTCAACGGGGAAGCTGGATTCGCTTAGCAACCATGTTGCTAACTTTAACAACCGCAGCGATTCATTTAACAACCGTGGCAAGAAAGATTGCAAAATGGGGCGAAACTCACTTAACAAATGTCTCGCTTAGCAACAGAAATTTTGAGCTCAGCTGTGGTCGTAGAGCGAGGACTACCTGTGCAGGTGAAGGAGTGAGACAAGAGTTCTTTATCCAGCTTCCTCTAACCTAATTTCTCTCTCCCTTTCTGTATCTAGCATCTCCTACTCCCGAGGTAGTTGGCTTCTCATGTAGCTGCCTTTGGCAAAGGGAAGGGAGGCAGAGGAGAAGGGGGCAGGTTACCTTGCTGCGGGAAACACTATGACTCAACCAAGTCCCAATCCTCACAGGAGTAATGGGAACAGGTTTACAAGGGGAATGCTTGTTATAAGTCCTCCAGATCAGCTTCTCTGCTCCCCCAAGCAAAATTCAAGTTTTTTTTTAAAAAAAAATTAAAAACAATAATTTGATTTCTGCAAACTGCCTTGAAATTATGGAAAGGCAGGATAATCACTGTTAGAGATTTTTACGAGAAAGAGATTTGTTACTTCCTTGGGAGCAATGGGCTGATCTCCCCATTCCATTTTCACTCTAGATTTTATTGACTTTCCTGAAATTAATATTATATTGTTTTTAAATAGCATATGTGGGCTTGTCAAGGGGGAGCACTACTTTTCCTATTTCCTCAAAGGCAAAGCAGGCATAAATCCTGCTGGTTTTGACAAATCCACTTTAAGCAAAGCCATCATTTCTAACTATATGGTCCGTGCTAATAATTTCATCCATATTTAACTAACAAGATGTTCTCCGTGATCAAAAGGATTGGCTTTCTGCCAATTAATAATGTGTTGTTAATAGCTTTTGCCATTTTAACATTTCTACAGTGGACTGAAATTGATTGGGAGAACAGCCAATGCAATGAATCTGATAGCAGCATTAAAGGATGGGATCACATGACAGAGGTTCACATTCCCTACCTCTGCCTACATTTAAAACAATGGCATTTGATCCAAACATCAATTTCTCCTTGATATGTTCATTACATAAGAGAGTAATGTAATGTAATCTGTCTTGCTACAATCAGAAAATTTCTAATCACATTGATTATAATACAGAAACCAGACATTGAGATGGACTAGGCCAGAGTTGGTTAAAGAAAACCATAGCAAATATCAGGAACACATGCAAAGAGAATGCAACTTTATTATTTTTAATTCAAAAAAGGAAGGGTTTTCTCCCCTCTATAAGGATCGATCTATCTATCTATCTATCTATCTATCTATCTATCTATCTATCTATCTATCTATCTATCTATCTATCCATCCATCCATCCATCCATCCATCCATCCATCCATCCATCCATCCATCCATCTATCATCTATCTATCTATCTATCTATCTATCTATCTATCTATCTATCTATCTATCTACCTACCTACCTACCTACCTACCTACCTACCTACCTACCTACCTACCTACCTACCTACCGCCACAGTATAACTCTGGGTTGCTTACAATATTAAGATATTAGCAGTAGCACTTAAGACTTATATACCTCTTTACAGTCCTTTTTAAGCAGTTTACAGAGTCAGCATATTGCTCCTAACAATCTGGGTTCTCATTTTACCCATCTCGGAAGGATGGAAAACTGAGTCAACCTTGAGACTGGTGGGATTTGAACTGCCAAATTGCAGTCAGCAGAAGTAGCCTAGAGTACTGCACTCTAACCACTGCGCCACCGAGGCTCATAATGCTCTAAGTTTATTAAAGCTTCTGCTCTGACTTTATTAAAGTTGGCTTCCTTGAAATCCAAGCAATAGGCTTGACTGTCTATGGCAGGGATGTCAAACCGGCAGCCCGTGGGCCGGATGCATCATGCACAGGCCACGCCCACCCCAGCTCCGCGTATGGGAAAAACATCGCGAAACGTCACATGACAGCAATGTGACGCAGCGTGTTTGACACCCGTGGTCTATGGAGATTCTCAGTCAACCAGGTCATGGTTGTCCCAAAGGTGCTTCCTTTGTTTTTTTTCTAGAGGACGTTTCGCTTCTTATCCAAAAAGAAGAAGCTTCAGAACCTACAGAAGATTCTTGGATGAGAAGCAAAACATCTTCAAGGAAAAAACAAAGGAAGTTTAGTTGCCTCTTCAAAACGCACCTTTGGGATTCTTGACTGTATTCAATATTCATTGTTCCTTCTGAGTTGACTCTGGTCAATAGTTTTTCCCGTTAGTATCAGGATTTGGGGGGGGGGGGGATTCTTTTGTGCTTTTCTATCAGCAAGGAACGTTGAAGATTTCCTGGACTCCATGCCTGAAAAAGTTTAGTTTTCCAGTGATTAAAACCCCCTAATCACTGTTATTTCTACCTTCCTGCATGATCTGCATTTTCCCTATACTATTATTTGAAACCTCATTTGATTTAAATTAAACCACATTTTTGTAGTTATTTTATCAAAGTTTCACTTTAACTTAATTCCTGGAGTATAATATTTAAAATGTAACACCATCAGAATCGGCCTCCTAAAAATTCTTTTGCAGAACAAAATATTCTAGTCTTAACTCGCTCAGTCATCAGGGACACATTTTAAAAGCCTTTAAATACTAAAAACACGTATTTTCATGTTTCCATGTATTTCTTTCTGTAAACACAGCAAAAGCCAAGAGCACAGGAAAAATGTTAATTCCGTAACGTTCTGTTTAAATTATTCCCTAGATCACTCAGCCAGTAACAGTTATTAAAAGCTGCTAGTGTTTTACATTAAAATGCCTTTCACTGTGTATAAATAACAATAATAATTCAGAAATATTTTGCTGCATTAGACTCATTTTCCAAATAGACTTCAAAGGTATGTTAATGTTAGCATTTTCTGTCACAAAGTTAAAGAAATTCTATTTATGGTTTAGAGAAATAATTGCACCTTTAGTTGACTGTAACAAAGCTATATAGTTAACACAACCAATTTCAAGGTGTGGGTGACTCCATTCAAAGCTTTTAAAAACACATATTTGCCATTAAAACTTGGGCCCTGATAGTGTGGGAGAGCTCAAATCAGAGGTGGGCTCCTACTGGTTTGGCCCAGTTCGGCTGAGTAGGTAGTAACTTGGCTGGCCATGCCCCCCGAAGCGGTTCTATCGACAGCGCCATCTTGGTTTTTGCTTCTGCACTGCTTCTGCACATTTTTTTAACCTACTGCACATGCGTGCGTAGTGCACATCAAGGGCGCAAAGTGCACCCACGCCCAGAGCGAACCTGAGCGAACCGGCAGTAGAAGAAGCTGGAACCCACCGGGCTGGCCCACATCATGCTTATATTGATTGTAAAATGCTGTGATTGTTCTCAGCTGCTGTTTTATGTTGTGTTATGTTATTTATGTTTTTATTTATTGGTTGTATTTTTACTTTTGATTTTGTTTGAATTGTTAGCTGCCCAGTCTTTTATATATGTATGTATGTATGTATGTATGTATGTATGTATGTATGTATGTATGTGTATATGTGTTGTATTTGAGCTGATAAATAAATAAAGGGAGACTAGTATAGATCTATTTCAAGCTATTTAGCTCTCATCAGCTAGCCATACCCTTACTGCGATTTCAGCTCAAATACAACACAAATGTAACAAAGGCAACAGTAAAAATATTGGCTTTCTATCTGGATGGTCTCTTGTGATGAGCCAATAGACAGAGAAAGGAAGCAGTATGCCTCCTCCCATATTTGGGCATACCAAAGGTTGTGACACTAAATACATACATACACAGACAGACAGACACACACACACATACACACAGACATATGAAATGTGTTACAAATAAATAATAAATGGGAGCACATGGTTTTCTTGGAGAAAATTCTAATTTAAATCTATCACCATCAGTTAACAGTAGGAAAATTTTCGACCCAAGATCATTATGGAGATCTAGCGACTTAGAAACTGCTCGAAAAATAGAATTAAAAACTTTAATTTGGGAGTCCATGTGATCAATTCTGTCTAACCTTTAAAAAAGAAAGAAAAGAAAATCTAGGAAGCTGGCCGGAACAAGAAATAAATAAGGAGTGATCTTTCTAGCTAAGATAACCCTTTATTCATGAATAATAATTACTTGTTAGACCCAGATATTTGGAATAAGGAGAATTATAAATAATTTCTTCATAGTTTCAGCTAGCATCTCACGGCTTGTTTGAAATATTGTGTAACACGTTCAAGGACCTTTCCAAATCCAATTAATATTCCACAGAACAAAAAAAATGAATCATCATACATACATTAAGACTTCAGATATTCATGAATCCTGAGATTACTCACCCTCTTGTTTCTTCGTCTTGTCCTTTCCCTCTCTGTATTTTAATCCACTGCTCCAACTGTAACATGGAATTAGTTCTTTGGATGACACGTTCGGATTCTATATGTGAATGCATGGCGTTGTGATGGATCCCATCGCTGGAATCTCCCAGGATGAGGTTTACCGCTTTCTCTGACCCATTTAAATGAACTGGCCTGTAATGGACTGATGAAAGTGCGCTGGCTGGCAAAGTTCCATACTCTGGCCCATAGGAATTCTGTTTTACACTGTTGATTTTTGTTAAGGGTCTATCGCGCCCGATTTTCTGAAATCCATACTTTTCTGCTTCTAAACATTTCTTCTCTTCCGTTTTGCAGACTTCTCTGTTCCGCTGATTGTTCTGAGTCTCTGGCTTAATTAGCTCTCGATGGTTGGGAATGTTATTGACTTCACGAGGTGCTGTGCTTTCAAAAGTAATCTTGTCTGCTCTAAAAAAGAAGAAGAAGAAGAAACATGCACTGGAGAACAACATCACTAGGAAACAGGTCACAATTCTGTCTGTTCAACAGAGAACCATTTTTTCTTCTTCCAAAACAGTCTATCACAGTGATGGCAAACCATTTATGGTTCGCATACCAAAAGCGTGCGGGGGGGGGGGGAGTTCAGGGGAGTCATGTTCAAGTGTGCCACACCCATAATGCTATGCGCACAACCCCAATGTGCATATGTGCACAACCAGCGCTCCCCCCACACATTTTTGGCATGCTTTTTTCGCCCTCCCCAGACTCCAGAGGCTTTATAGGAGCCTGGGGAGGGCAAAAACAGCCTCCCCTGCCTCCCTGGAGGCCCTCCGGAGGCTTCAGGAGCTTCCTTGAAGCCTCCGGAGCGCGAAAAACCAGCCCTATGGGCAAACCGGAAGTTCAGAATGGACTTCCGGTTTGCTCGTAGGGCCACTTTTAGCCCTATGGAGCCTTCAGGGAGCTTCCCTGAAGGCTCCGGAGGGCAAAAAATGATCCTACAAGCAAACCGGAAGATGTTATCCTTCAAACGGTTGAACTAATGCAATTACAGGTAATCCTCGGGTTACAACTATTCATTTACTGACCATACGACGTTGCAACAGCACTGAAAAAAATGACTTATGACTGTTTTCACACTTATGACCGTTGAAGCATCCCCATTATCATGTGATCAAAAATTCAGACGCTTGGCAACTGGCCTGTATGGCTGGTCCTCGACATAACAACAGTTCATTTAGTGACAATTCAAAGTTACAACGGCTGTGAAAAAAGGGACTTGTGACCATTTTTCACAGTTACGACCATTGCAGCGTCCCCATGATCACGTGTTCAAAACTCAGACATTTGGCAACTGGCTCATATTTATGACAGTCGCAGTATCCCGGGGTCATGGGATCCCCTTTTGCGACCTTCTGATGAGCAAAGTCAACGGGGAAGCCCGATTCACTTAACAGCCGTGTTACAAAGTTTAACAACTGCAGCAATTCATTCAACAACCGTGGCAAGAAAGATCGTAAAATGGGCTAAAGCTCACTTCACAAAAGTCTCACTTAGCAACAGAAATTTTGGGCTCAGCTGCAGTCTAGGACTAGCTGTACATGCTAGTAGTGAGACCACCTTGAAACAGAGTTTGATTTGCCTGCTTGAGTGATTTTTGAATGGCAAAAACAAAGGAAGAAAGAAAGAAAGAAAGAAAGAAAGAAAGAAAGAAAGAAAGAAAGAAAGGAAGGAAGGAAGGAAGGAAGGAAGGAAGGAAGGAAGGAAGGAAGGAAGGAAGGAAGGAAGAAAGAAAGAATTGGGCGAATGATTCCAATGAACTCCGTGCTTATGCATGGTAGGGAATCCATCACCCATTATTCAGCCAAGCATGGGAAGGACGTCAACGGACAGGGGCCATCCTAAACGCTCTTTGTATCTGCAGTGTGGTTGGATGGGTATTAAAATTATAGAGATAAGGCTAAGCTGTTCTATTGTTGTTTTTTTTGCTCTTAAAACCATGTTAATTTTATTTTAGGACTTATTACTACAGCCTTCGTTTTTCATTACGGAACAGTAGAAAATATTAGTTTTCAAAACTGTGTTTGGAGCTGAATTTGGGGGTTCCCAAAGAAAGAATCCACGCCTAATTCTGTCCCTCATCCCCTCAGCCATTTCTTGAATTCCCCGGCGCTGGAATCTCATTTCCGTAGCTTTACCTGTTCGTTTCATTACTCGTTTAATTTCTCTGGTGCATTTCCAGTAAAATAGAATGGCTTACAAGATAACAGTAAAACCAATCTTTAATATGGCTGTTCTGTTGTGTTTCATCACAACAAAACAGCCATCATTCTTGACAGCCTCTGAGAACGATATACAAATACAATAAGGAAATACATGCTTTTTTTTTTTTTTTTTTTTTTAAAAAAACCCAGATGTTATCAAACTTCATTTTTCAAAAAAAAGCAGGAAAGGAAAATAAGCAGGAAACCTAACAAGCAGCTTCATGGCTGCTGTTCTACTTGGGTGGACAGCTATCTTTTAAAAATATAGCATGAGAACCACTCAAACAAGAGTTTCATTAAGTTGGGAGACTGTCCCTGAGACAGTCTCAGGGACTATGACCCGAATCCTCCAACATAAATCCAAGTAGAACTTTCCCAGGGATTCTAAATGGGCCATGAGCTATTTGTAACCGGGCTGTAGAAACAGAGGGCAAACGCATGTATCCTCACTTGCACGAGCAGCGGGCAAGTGTGTTCACACATGTTCTAGTTACATGAGTGGCAGGCGGAAGTGCACGCCACTCACGCAAATGGAGCGGCATATACGTTTGCCAGCCACTCACACCAAATCATCCCCTCCACCCCCCCGCCGTCCGCCGTGCCGGAAAGATTGGGGAATGGGGAACTTTCATCTAAAAAGTTAGATGGATGTCTTCCAGAGGCTATTTTTTATGTATTTGGGTCCTTAAATTGGCCAGGTATCTGACAGGCAAGAAGTATATTGCTTTTGAGATTGATGTTACATGGTCCTATTATTCTTCCACTTAATCAGCTGCATTTTGCAATGACTGTGGCTTTGGATATTTTTTAAAAAAGTGAATCATTACAGCAAACAAATTGATAAAATTATGAAGGTCTGAACCCAACTAGGTTCAATATCCTCCTTGTTTATCTCCAGTGATATGTTGAAATAAAGGAAAATCCTCATTTTAGGGACTTGTTCCCACGAGAGTGCTACCTTCTCCACTACAATTCTCCCTGAGCTGATAGCAGCCGTGGCCAGTTGTAGCTTCCCTTGATTAGGAACTCTCTTCAGAGAGTTACCCATGCCCTGCTCAACTTCATGGCTTGACTACCGCAATACGCCCTATATGGAGCGTGCCCTTGAAGACTACCTGGAAGTTTCATCTGGTCCAAAATGCAATGGTATAATAGTGATGGGCATGCCTCAATATGCCCATGTCGTACCTCTGCTTCGCAAGCTGCACTGGTTGCCAATTTGCTCCAGGTGCAATTTGAGATGCTAGTTGTTACCTGCAAAGCCCTTCGTGGCATAGGGCCAGATCACTTGAGGGAATCACATACATCCTATATATGCCTGGTTAATTTGATCTGGTAGGGTTGGTGCATTCCATGTTCCTTCAATTAAAGGAATGTCATCTATCAGGATCCTGGAAGCAGACTTCCTCTGTAGTAGCGCCAGCCATTTCCCTTGAAATTTGGGTGGCTCCCACCCTACTAGAGGTTTGAAGGAACTTGAAGACCTGACTTTTCACCCACGCCTTCAGTGAGAGTAGAGTGATGCTCCCATGGACTGTGTTGAATTTATTTCTATTCCAGTCCAGTTTTTGTCATCTTGCTATCTTTTATTCCTTATTTCAGTTTCTGATTGCATTTTTTAAAAATGTGTTTTAACAAATTTAACAAATGCCATCTTAGTTTCCAGTTCTGAAAACCCCTTATCCACAGCACCTCTCTCTTAACTAGTTTCCACTTCAGTTTGTTGCCCCCAACCAAATATTAGTTATATGGTAATGGCATACAAAAAGGGGCAATTGTTTTATCATAGCCATTGGCCTAAAGAACCATAGGAATCCATATCTATAGGGCAGGAACCATACATACCGTATTTTTGGAGCATAAGACGCACCTTTTTCCCTCAAAAAGAGGGTGAAAATCTGGGTGTGTCTTATACACTGAATACAGCATTTTGGGCCTCCTGAACCCCCACCCCCTTTGCAAAAATGGCTGTGCACAGCTTTTAGAAGGCCTTCAGAGAGCTCCTGGGGGCTGGGGAGGGCAAAATTGAGCAAAAAATGGGCTGCTTTTTGCTTGTTTTTGCCCTCCCCAACCCCCAGGGGCACTCTACAAGCTTCCTAAAGGTTATGCATGCCCTTTTTTGACAAAAAATGGGCCCCTTTTCATGAAAACGGGCCGTTCTGGGGCGGTCTGCAGAGTGCAAAAACTTTTAATTTGCCTCTTCAAAATCTTGGTGCTTCTTATACTCCGGAGCATCTTATACTCCGAAAAATACGATATACATTCATACAATAATATGCTTGGGAAAATGACATGTGCCACTTTAGATATGTGATGTAACTAGAAAAGGACCAGAAACATTGTCCACTAACTGTTCCTCACTCTTTCACATTTGAGTCTGATAATCAGGATGGTTTTGAGTCTGAGAATGAGGATGGGTCCATCATCTACCACAGATCCCCTGAAAAGCCTTCAACCTAGCCCTAAGACTGACTGCAATTTTTTATTCAGAACCAGAGCATAAGAGTCTCAAAATTTTATTTACAACCAGATTTTTACAGCCAATGCCTGAAATGAAAAGTGCAGTCCTTTAAGCCATAAACATATCCGGATGATATAATGTGATATAAAATGCATAAAAATAGCCTGATTGATAAAAGATAAGTCAGTATCTTAAGGTAGAAATTTACTTCTCAGTGGCCAACCATATGCCTCTGGTGTGCTCATAAGCAGGACCATTATTATATTCCTAACACTCTCCTGCTGTAACTCCTAGATGCCTGCTGCTCCTAATCTAGAGGTGACATTAAATTTTCGGGATGAACAGCTCTTAATTGACCTGTCATCCAATTCCTTTTTACAGCTATCCAGGTTGGCGGCCATTGCTATGTTTGGTGATAATAAATTTCACCAAGTAATTATACACTATGGGAAGACAATTTTCCTTTTGTCTTGTTTCCTTTAAATCTCTTTCCAACCAGATTCAGTGGATGATTCCTGCATCCCTGTTATGAGAGAGGGAGGGAGAGAAATTCTTCCCATCTATTTTCTCCATGCTATGCAGAATAGATTAACATCTTAAACATGTCATCACTCCAACACAGTTTTTCACAATACATACTCTTCCCCCCATTTCCTGTCCATCTACTGAATGAGAGAGATGTCTTTTTTATGATATGCCTGTCTCACCTCAAATTACAAAGCAGAAGTATCCAAACAATTGCTACAGCCTATTGCTACAGCAAAGGAGTTGAAATCCCCAATCATTTTGATTGCCCTCTTCAAACCTTTGGCCACTTTTGTTATATTCTTTATGGAATGAGACAGCCAAAACGCCTACAGTATCTCACGTATATGCTAATTGTTCCTGACTTTATAGGGGGCAGTGCTCATCTCCGTTTCTAAGCTGAAGAGACAGCGCTGTCCAAAGACGTCTCCGTGGTCATGTGGCTGGCATGACTAAACGCCAAAGGTGCACGGAACACCGTTACCTTCCCACCAAAGGTGGTTCCTATTTTTCTACTTGCATTTTTATATGCTTTCGAACGGCTAGGTTGGCAGAAGCTGGGACAAAGTAACGGGAGCTCACTCCGTTATGTGGCGCTAGGGATTCAAACCGCCGAAGTGCCAACCTTTCGGATCAACAAGCTCAGTGTCTTAGCCACTGAGCCACTGTATCCCTACCATATGTACCATGGTACTTCCAGATGTACATAGAATTGTTTATTTACTAACAGTACTTATATACCGCCAACTTCTAAAGACCCGGCAGTTAACAAAGGTTATATATGACAACATTTTTAAAATAACATCCCACTTTTCCTCCAGAAGCTCAAGGCAATACACACTGAACACCTTCCAAATTTCCCTTGCAAGAAACCTGTGAAATGCTCTGGGCTGGAAAAAACCGAACTGGCCCAAAGTCATACAATCGGCTTCCATGACGGAGACATTGAACCTGGTCCTAATTTAACAACACTTGAACCACTGTCCCACACAAACTCCTCCAAATTTGGATTGGGAATGTTGCTAATAGTTTTTGCATTACAAGTCGCTTTGTTGAAGAGGGTGGCTGCCTTTAAAATGAAGTAGTAGCAGCATTTCCACATTTATTTTTTTTGTGCATTACACATGACAAGTATCCAATTTTACAAGCTTTCTTCTGCAGTCTTTAAACAAACACATGGTTGTTAAATGAACATGACAGTCATTAAACAAGTCCACCCCCCCCATGGGTATTTTTGCCAGAAAAGAGAAGCAAATGTCTGGGAAACACTGGGGAAAACACACAGAAATTGTGTGGGATACTACAAACAAATGTAATTGCAAACCGGTTGCTAAACACGCAAAATATGATCCTATGACTGCAGGAACTTAAAACAGGTTGTAAGTAGCTGCAGAGAAGTCTGTTATAACTTCGACCAGTCGCTAAGCGACTTGTTGTTAAGTGAAGATTACCTTTAACTATCAAATCTTGTATCTTGTCTTTTTTATGTAACTTGAGAGCATATGCACCAAAGACAAATTCCATGTGTGTCCAATCACACTTGGCTAATAAAGAATCTTATCCTATCCTATCCTATCCTATCCTATCCTATCCTATCCTATCCTATCCTATCCTATCCTATCCTATCCTTATCCCTATCCCTATCCCTATCCCTATCCTATCCTATCTCACCAGGCTTTATATTCCTGGCTGCTTTTGTTAAATCTAACCTCTTGCTAAATATTGATCTTTGAAACATCCCAGGTGATTCTGGGTAATGCATACTGACCTTTTGAATAATAAATATCTGAAGGCTTTTATCTGAAACATTCAATTTCTGCTCTGCGCAATCAATGGTCTACTAAATAAGCAAGGAATGCCTGTGAAGTCTAGGCTTTAAGCAATTTTTTTTACATGTTTTCCACGCCATGCAAACAGGTTGCCCAAGATGTAATGCATCTGCATTTCATTCCTTAAAAACAAAACAAAAATCTCTCACACAATGGATGATGTAGTGGCAATTTGCATTCTACTCCGTACATTGTGGAAAGGCCCAGAAGGATTTCAAAATCCTATCCCATAGAACCAAGTCTTCAGCTTTAAATATATGCACCCAAAGGAGGTTTTTCAATTGGAGGATCTGCTTTATGATTCATTTTATTCTGAGGCTTCAGAATAAATGTTCCCATGACAGCTTACAAAGCAACAAGAAAAACAAAACACTTGAAACACAAAAGGAGCTATATGGTAATAAATCAGTAAAGCAGAAATGAAGCTGCAGTTGTAGAAAAACTTAGTACATGACACATCTATTTTTTTTAAAAAAATTAAGCATATGTGGACTTATATCTTCATTCAAACCATATATCAAGGTAAATGTGATGCAACTGAAGGAAAAAACCCCATGAAAATTGATTTTTCAATCATTGATGCCATAAATAAAATTAACAACTGTTCTGTGGAAAAAGTAAGTAAACCCTTGCTCTAATAGTTGGCATTGCCCCTTTGGCAGAATCTGCCTCAGGGAAATATTTCTTATAACTGTCTTTCTCAGGGGTGCCACACTAGATTTCTTCGAGGACAAGATCAACATTGTAGTTCTCCTCTGCAGGCTGGCCAGGAAGGAGGGTGGTGGTGGTAGACGGGATGGACGCCTCCTGCAGCACCCTGCTGGCCAAAATGGCAGGGTACAGGACGCCTTCCAGGTCAAAAAAGGGGTACGGGGGGTGGGACTGCGTGTGGGGCCCCCATGCCCCAGTGGTTCCACCACAAATGTGCGCACAACAAAAGCGCGCCTGACTAAACCGCGATGTCTAAAGCGCGGTGACAAAACCGCACGACGAATGAGCGACTAATTAGCCCTAAAGCGCGCCGACAAAAGCGCGCCGACAGAAGCGCACTGTAAAGTAACCCTAAACCTAACCCTAAACCTAACCCTAAACCTAAATGTAAATCTTACCTTAAAGTAAATCGCGCTTCTGTCGGCGCGCTGTTGTCGGCGCGCTTTTGACATCACGGTTTTAGCGCGGTGTTTTCGGCGAGCTTATGACGTTCGCGCTTTTGTCGGGTCACGGCCCCAGTTTGGGTGCCAGAGGCACCACAGGCCGGTCCTTTACTATTTCCAGATTTAAGCACCCCCTGGGCCCTATGTGGCCCACAGGCCTTGAGTTTGACACTTGTGGTCTATCCGTTTATCTGTTTCTGATACTCACTGGATTCCCCCCCCCCCCCCACTCTTCCATGCAGGTTTTTCAACTGTGTGATACTTGAGGACTTTCTTGCATCGACAGCTTGTGTCAAATCACCTCAAGCAACTTGGTTCAGATTTAATTCTGGGCTTTGCCTTGGACATTCCAGAATCCAAAATCCATTTCCCCCCCCAGCAATTCTTTGGTGAAGTCACTCAAATGTTGTGAGTTATTGTCATATTGCAAAGTCCACTTTGGGTTGAGATTCAATTTTATGACAGATGGCCTCACATTTTGCCAAGGTACAATGAAGAATTCATAGTGGATTATGAGCTGCCTGGGTCCTGAGGCAACAAAGCAGACAAAAATATTTCCACTATCATGCCTTACGCCTGATGAAATGCAGACTTTGGGCTTTGACAAAGAAGTCTTCTGGTACTGGACCAAGTAATTTTATCCTTGCCTTGTTTGTCCAGAAGTCCTAGTCTTCATCAAGTTATTTATGAGCAAACTTTGGTCTTGACCTGATATTTTTCGGGTCACCAAAGGGTTCCTCTGGACACTCTTACTCTGTAGATCTAATTTGTCCTTAAATATATTCTATGGATAGATTTATGCACTTTGACAACAATAGTGATGAGAGCTATCTGTAGGGCATATGATGAAATTCTGGCATTCTTAGAGATGTCTTTCAACATCTTTCTTTCTGCTCTCTGCTTCAACTTGTTGGAGTTGAGTGCTTGGACACGTTGGTGATTGTCTGGAACTTTCTCCACTTGCAGTTATCTTCCAGAGAGCAGAGAGTTTGCTGTTCAATTGTTTGGTGATCTTCAGATTCCCTTCAAATCAGATCCAGAGACATCTATAACCCTTCTGAAGGCTTCAGATAACTCTTTTGATCTATGTACACACTTCAACAACAAAGACTAAAATCTGAGTTTAAATAACAGAGATTTCTCCCAGATACACTCTAATAATCTTCTTTAAAAAAAAGGGGGACACCCGATCTGTGCATTCTAATTTTAAATATCTGAGGTAGCAATAAATGTACAGATGTATTCAGTACGCCCACATGTGAAATCTGAATTTATGTTTATTTAAATTACACAACGGACTGCAAAATATAAGTGGTACGTGATACTCGTAGATCATATCCCCTTCTATTTATCAATATTGTTGAAATGAAGATCAGACATCTCTATGTTGAAGAAGTCAAAAATTTCAAGGGAGTAAAACTTCTACAATTCTGCCTTCTGTATTTTTCCTAAAGGCAAAAGAACTCCATTTTCAAAATGGCAACATAAAGAGAAGAAATAAAGAAGTCAAGGCAATTTTCTCCCCCGAGGATGGAAAAAGCATGATTTCTGTGGCTGCGTTTTATCTGCCAAGGACTGGAATCTTGACTGATATAAAGCCAAATGTCTTTTCAAAAAATGCAATCTTTAGATGTCCCTACTTCAAATTCCCAGTGCCAGCTGTTTCAGCATATTAAAGGGGAACATTAATACGTTTTGAACTTCTCATGGCCAATGACATCTTAAAAATTTGGCCAAATTCTAGTTACTTCTTTTCTGAAAAACAGTTTGTGGCGTTAGGAATTATAACTTGAGGCAAGTATCTGCTGACTTGGTCTGTGGTGTACGCAAGATAATTGTATGCTTTTAAAACCAGCAAGAGCTGCACGGTTAGCATATTTACCCAAGAAAAACTGAACACAAGAAGGTCAATTGCTCATTTCTCTCGGCTTCCATCCACATTTCCTTTCTTCTTTCTGAGCTACTCCATAGTTCCAGTCTTACAACCTACCGAGTTATGGCCTTTCAGACAACCTTTGGCTCAATTCTGATTTTCAAGAGCTTCTTTTTCTTTAAGGCAGCTGGTACCAGCCTCAACACAATTAGAGTAGAGTCAGTTGACCTTTGGAAAACATTTTCAGGAAGCTACCGAGAAAGAGGACTTTAGAAAGTCAGCCTGGTGCCATTTTGTACGTTTTGATATGAATCCAAAGATCATGTAAAAGTCTGTAGAGATTCTCAGTCATCTAGGTCCTGGTTGTTCCTTGTTTTTTTTTTTCTCTGAAGACGTTTCGTTTCTCATCGGATGATGAGAAAAAAACAAGGAAGTCTAGTTGCTTCCTGTTAAAGCACATTTGGGGCAAAAATCATGTAGTTCTTCCTCTCTTTCTGCTTTCAGTTATAATCTTTTTGTCTAAGTTTCTTTCTCAAAATATTCAGGATTCATCTACCAATTTTCTCTCTCTTCATCTTCACCCTTGAGGCAATCTAACTTTTGATTTTTTTTTTTAAAAAAGTGTAATCTTCATTGTTTCAAGATCCTTTTGTCTGTTTTGATTTTGCTGAAGCAAAGGTCTTCTCCTCTTATTTTTCACATCACAAACTACTCTTTCATTTTTAGTTCTTTCCCTTGGAAACCACCATATAGTGTTGTCCTGGTTCCTTTTGCTTCTCTCTTCAGGGATGTTTTTCTCATTTTTACGTTTGTTCCAGCCCAAACCAGGTCTCAGGTTTCCTTCATTGAATTTAGATTTTCCTTCCTACGATGATTAGCTACCATCTTCATACTAATAATGTTTTTCTAAGCTAATAATCCTTCTTAAATTCTTCAATGACATTCAAACTGCGTGAGATGAAAATACCTCTTTCTGTACTTAATTCTTTTACCTCTGTTCAGTTGGACTTTCCCTGGAAATACTGTTCTCTTCTGCCTTGATCCTGCTTCTTTGATGAATGTCACTTTTTTCCAATCTCAACTTCCTGCTTTTAAGGGTCTTTCATTTTTAAACTTCAAACTTACTTTCTCTATCTTTTGGCACATGTACCTGGATGCCTTACTTGGAAAGCTGAGACCTAGATGATGAATGTGGCCTGCTACATACATCAACCAATTTAGGTTAATTACCATTTTTCCCCCTAGCCTTATGACTTTGTTTTAAGTCACAAAGTAGTTAAGTACTACAACAACTACTACTCTTTTCTCCTTAAGAATGGGGAATGCCATTCTTTATTAAGTCATCCAGCGTTATCAAAATCACACCTTTCTTATATTTTATAGCCTTTCATCAAATGTTTAACTTAGTTTGAAATGTGAAGGCCCAGAAAAATCAAAAGGAGGGAGAGAGGAAAAATAGAGGAGGGGAAGAATAGTTTTTTGAAAATGTTTCCCTTGATTTTTCCTGTAGAAAAATAGGAAACAATGGAAAAACCGAACACCTTTGAAATATTTTTTTGGTTTTAGAATATTTAGCATTACTTCCAATTTAAGATGTTATTAACTGAAAACAGCACGAAGGGACCCAGAAAACTTCCACTAATTGTGATTGTTGCTTGCTTTCATTTGGTGTCATTTCCGCATAAGCTTTATTTTTGTTTTCACGTTTTCCTACTGTGGATACTAAAATACGTACTAGCATAGAATGCATCAGTCTAAAATTCTCTTTTGGAAAATGTCTTCATTTGCAATTCCATTTGGACAAGGCACAGGCATTTCTTATATATTGATTGCTTCATTAAATGCTTTTGGTCTGTGCACTGAAGGTACAACGAACAGGCAGGATTATGTTCATAAGTGCTTGGGATGAATGAAAAGCACTGTATAAAATCTTTCAACATATTCTGATGGCTTATGCAGCCTAAATGGGACCAGTATCCAGCCAAAACTTATTTATAGCTACAAATTAAAGCAGAGATGAAGCGTAGTTTTATTTCTTGCTGAAAAATTCCAAGATTTTGAGAATAGAAACTGGTACAGATGATTGCCTCCTACTTGTTTTGGCTTCTATTTTATTCAATCTCCATCGAATAGCTTAGGTTAAAACCATACTCTTCACTTATACATCTGATGGCGAACCTATGGCACGCATGCCACAGGTGGCACGCAGAGCCCTCTCTGTGGGCACATGAGCTGATGTGCCAGCTCAGCTCCACGTGAACATGCCTCCTGCTGGCCAGCGTGGGGCTGGCCGCATGCGGGAGACACACATGCATGTGGGGGGCATGTGGGGGGGGGGTTACGCGTGCATGCGGGGGGCATGGGTGTGCGAGGGGGGTCACACATGCATGAGTGGGGCACACACGGGGGTCGTACATGTGCATGGAAGTCACACGCACATTGCATTATGGGTGTGCACACACGCACACACTTTCTGCACTCAGCAATGAAAAGGTTAACCATCACTGACTTATAATGTCCCTTATTTTTAATTTCTTCCCTGCTCTTTTAGTCCACTGTTCCTTTTCTGCTTTATCATGTCCTTTTATTCACAATTTTACTTTTTAACTGATTTGATCTAATCATTTATTTCCGAGACTGTACAATATCTGAGAAATGTTATGAATACTGGATAATTATGGAAAAAAAAAACCTGTAGCATGGAGCCAATTTGAACAGTAGCAAGTTTTCACTAATAATATTAAGGTAATTTCACTGCTGGTTGAAAGCAAGAGTGCATATTATACCAATATTGTATGATAGATAATATATTATAATAGTATAATATGCTATAACCAATTAAATAATGTCTTAGTATAAAAGCGAAAATAACTGTAATATAAAAAATAGAACTTTTTAAATGGAAAAGCTAAATTTTATTTTGTAAAGATCCTATTTCAAATTACCTAAATTATGAGATAATATAGGCAAATGAGGATTTATTTCATCATCTGAATGTCAGATTTGCTTATTCAAAACTATGAGCATTATTTAGTTTCAGTAAACCACCTGATCATTACTAAACCTGAATCTACCTATAACCAAAATGAAGAAAATTAAGAGAGAGAGAGAGAGGGAGGGAGGGAGGGAGGGAGGGAGGGGGGAAAAGGAGGGAGGGAGGGAGGGGGAGGGAGGGAGGGAGGGAGGGAGGGAGGGAGAGAGAGAGAGAGAGAGAGAGAGAGAGAGAGGGAAACAACATTTACAACTGAGACTCTACGATAACTTTGGGAAAATGTAGATTATAGATATTCACTACGACAATAGAAGTCTAGAGAAATATGCTACGTTATAATACAGTATTCAGACTGTATTGTACAAAAATACAGATTTAGAATAGAAATTATGAGTTACTGGTTCAATATGAAAAGCGCAAAACTTTTTATTCCACAGTAATAATAGCAATCTTTCAGATATCAAATGGTTATTTTAGAGTTGAAAAGTGTAAGAATAAAAAGGGACAGGATTCAGGTTCCCTCTCCTGTATACTTTAGGTATCATTTTCCTTCTAAAATAGCATAAAATATGTCTATTTTGATTTTTCAGCTCCCAGAATGGAGATGAAAATATCTAAGTCCAATCTGAAAACCACTACTTATTTCAGCTATTGCAAATAATCAGGGCAGCAAATAGGAAGAGGGAAAGTGGGTTGGAGTTCTGTTTTGTTCTTTTGCAGTTGACATGTTCCAATTCCCAGGACTCCGAAGCAAAACTAAACAAAAGCTTTCATTCTTGGGATGCTAATCTTTTTCTAAAACATTATCCAGCTTAATAATACACTGTAAATAAACCGAAAATAAATACAGTGTTTAATAGAAGCAGCCAAGAATCAAATCAGGGAAAGGACATCCTATTCAAAGTAGATTAAACATCTAATTTGTTTTGCAATAGAACTACTTGCTTTGATTTGTTTGGGGCATGGAAACATTAAATATCTAACAAAAATAGTAAAGTATCTTTTTATTTGAGATGAATTCAATATATAATGCTAGTTTATTATTTGTTTGTCCTGAGTAACTTTGCAGTTGAGTAAGCCAGAAGCTAGAATGTGAACAATCTAGGCTAACATAAATTTTCATGTACTGCCTTGCTAAGCCCATGAGAACAATATTATGGATTAAATTTATAGCCTTGGTTGTCGAGGGAAAAGTCACCTTAGCTCTGTACCAGCTTATTGCAAGGAATTATTGCTACATAAAACTATACTACAAAATAGGGCAACAGCCCATTAAAATCCACTTATCACCTCTACAATTCTTCATCCCATTACTGACAAAATGGAACAAGTCTTAGTAGCACATCAACTGCAAACAGAATACCTTTTTCTGTTCATAGATTTGTCTGCTTCCCAATTTCTAAAAAAATGCCTCTTTCAGCCATGAACAACCCTATCTAGATCTGGATCCGGATCCGGATCCGGATCTGGATCCAGCTCCAGCTCCAGCCCCAAACCCACACATGTAGGGTTTAAACTAGCTACTTTATTGTCTATGGAGATTCTCAATCATCCAAGGTCATGGTTCTCCCAAAGGTGTTTTTTTCAAAAGGCAACTGAATTTTTTTTCCCCTTGAAGATATTTCACTTCTCATCCAAGAAGCTTCATCCCTTCTCAACTGAAGAACCGAGGAAGCTTTTTGGATGAGAAGTGAAAAGTTTCCAAGGAAAAAAATAAAGTCCAGTTGCCTTCTGAAAAAGCACCTTTGGGATAATTACTTTATTGTTCTCTGCTTATCATCCAGGAATCTCCCCCAGACTGGCAGCTTTTGCCTGGGAAAGACCAGATAAGACTCAAAGTATTGGAGGGTGGGTGGGGGTCATCGTATCTTGGTGTGTGTTGGTGGTTATTGGTCTTGGATGCCGCCCACTCCCGAAGGACTCCGGGCGGAGTCTTGCTCTCCTTCTAACTGGGACAGTTGCTCTCCAACAGTCTCCACCAAAATGAGACTCCTAAAAACAACTGAAACTCGACAGAAAGCCTTGGGAGCTGACACATCATTTGCATCTTCCAGTAACCTCAAAGTGCACCTCCAGGGAAACAGCTTAAGTCAGCTTTGACGTTACTTTTTAAGGTCTTCAGGAAGCTAATAAATATGAGGGTTGGTTTTCTCTCCTAGTTCAGAACACATCTCCTCACAATATGCAATCAAGGCCGGAAACCGTAACTGGTTGATTCTATGGGGCTGTCAACTTACATTACCTTTTCACGGGCTCTGTCTGCACAAGAGCTGCGTCTATCATGGCTTTCATCCATAACTCCATTTCCTTCCCTGTATCTGTGCAGAAATAATAGGTCCTCATGTTTGGATGAGCTGCCTGATTGGAAATGACACGGTCGTTTTGTGGGGAGAAAGGTACAATGTTCTGTAAGACAGAAAAGAGACGGTGGGGGGGAGAAATCAGAGGCCATTACTGGTTTCCTTAATCAGTAATTTATCGGTTTCTAGATTTATGCAAGCTGCTGCTAGAAACTCATCCCACTGTAACTAATACAATACTATTCATCATCGTGCTCATCTTCTGAGGCAATTATACTCGAGGAAAAGCACATTAGTATTAAATTTGGAAGGCTTGTTGTTGTTCAGAGCCCCCGCTGAGCTTCTAAATGATTTCTATCAATTATAGAATAAATATTTTCTGCCGGCATCTGGCATGCAGAGATTAGCTGGGATAACCAGAGGGGGAGGGCAGGGGGATGAGGACATAGGAAGTTGCAAATACATACTCACCCATTAAAAACTGAAGTGTGATTTAGTTTACTCATCGCCAAGAACAGCCCCAAGTAGTTCAAATCCAAGAAACAAAAATGTGAAAGGTCAGGACATTTGATAGAAAAAGAAGTCCATTATGCATACAATGAAGAAAATGCACCTGGTAAAACATATGCTAACGAGAGGACGTCAAATATGGGGAAAAGGCCAGCCTACTTTAATGAGACTACTTTAATTTGAATGTCTCAATTACAGTAATCCTCGACCACAATTGAGCCCAACATTTCCATTGTTAAGCGAGACGTTTGCTGTGAATGTTGCCCCGTTTTACAACCTTTCTTGCTTCAGATGATAAGGGAAGTGCTGCAGTGGACAAGTTAGTAACCCGGCTGTCATCTGGCTTCCCCACTGACTTTGCTAGTCAGAAGATCGCTGAAGGGGAATCATGAGAATTTTGATCACATGACTGTTGTGGCCCAGCAGGAGCCGTTGGAGCTGCCACCAGACTCCGACAGCGAGGGGCCCTATGAGTCGGCCCTGGAGGATGTGGAGGACTCTGGACAGGGTTCCGACTCCGAGCAGGGCACAGAGAGACTGGTTGGCCAACAGGTGGTGCCTGAACCTTGGATCAGTGGGAAGGAGACAAGGGAGAGTGATCCAGAAACCAACAGTGAGTTGTTCCGGGATGCACGCCGTCGAAGAGCTACTCGGCGTCAAGAACAACTACATAATTACAGGCGGTAATTACGCTCAGCTGATGGTCATTAGGCTCTTCTCCAGACTATAAAAAAGAGTGCTTGTGCCACGCCATTCTTGCAGAAGTCAACGCTTTGACTAAAGAGAAAAAAACTTGGCAGGCTGGATTGCTGCCAGAATTTGTCTGAATTGCTGCCAAGGTCTGTTGGCCTTGCTGCCAAGGTCCTTATCTGTTTGTTTACTTGGCTTTCAGCCACTGACAGTCTGGTCTTGTTATTAAAGGACATTCTCATTAAGCGTGTCTCGGCTTTCGTTACTGGACGGAGGAGGAACACATGACCATGGGGATACTGCAACAGTGGTGTGAAAAATGGTCGTACGTCACTATTTTCAGTGCCGTTGTGACTTCGAATGGTCACTAAAGGAAAGGCTGTAAGTTGAGGACTACCTGTATATTCATAATGATGCAAGCAGACTGCTTTAGTTGGGCAAGACTTCGGTCTCCTGGTGTGGAGCAATAAAGGAAACTGTTCAGGAGAATCTTAGCATGTCTTTCCTGGTACATTGGAACCTGACAGGTGATTTATCCAAGGGTTAACAGCTTCAGGAGTTTTCCCACAGGTGTGGGAAAAGAATAACTTCATTAAAAAGAGCATGCAAATTGGATGAGGAAACTATATGGAGCGGGAAGAGGAAGTAACGAGGTTGCAAAGACAATGCTAATTAGAATCTCTGACAAGTATGAAAGACACAAAAAGGACGAGGCTCACATGTTGTTCTGGGTTGAAATGTTGGCTTGATTTTGGTTTAACGTGTTACAGATCCTATTAACTGTGCTTTATTGAATAAGCAAATTGTTTGCATAAAATGCATTTATGTCCTGAGAAATCTATAAATGTCTTGTGCTGAAGTTGCAGGAGCACTGCAATCAAATCAAATTATCATATTCCTTAGTTGGTTAGAATGGAAAGGAAGCACACACACACACACACACACACACGGATTTAATGAAGAAAATGTCTGTGTGTGCATTCCGTTTCAGAAACAGTGTTTCAGAAATTCAGGTGTTCACAATTATATTCCACTGAAATATAAAACACCGCAAGCGCAAAGTTGCGGAATATTCTCACCTTAAATGCGTATTTGCGGTTGATATGATCCTCGGAAGAAAGCATGGCTATCTGAAAGCTTGGAAGAAGTATGCTCCCTAATATTCCTTCTTCTTTTTCATCTAGAAAATATAGAAAAAAATAATAAGCAAAGCAAGAAAACTGTCATACGTAAAAAAAAAAAAAAGCACATAAATCTTCCCTGGCTTTTGGAACCTGAATCTTTTATATTTGGTAATTTTGCTTGTTCTTTTCCCTTTGTAAACCACCATTTGTTTCCACAACAGATTCTTAGAGATAGCAAGTATAATGATCCTTTTAGAACAGAATCTGATAAACAGTTAATTCTCTCCGGTTCTCTGCTTATCTTCTTGAGACATTTGTGTGTATTTGTATAGATATGTGTACGCAAAACAATGATTGCGGCTAAAGAAGTTACTTTTCTGCTCTATAGAGGATGCACTTTCTTGTGTACTTCATCTTAGCTTGGCGCACTTGGAGGAGAAGAATGCTCATGTGCGAATGCTGTTTGCTGACTTTAGTTTGGCGTTCAACACAATTATTCCTCAGCATTTGGTAAACAAACTGTGGCTGTTAGGTTTTAATACTTTTTTATGGAACTGGATACTCTTGTGGCCCGCCAGCGGCCAGTGGAGCTGGCAGCATATTCAGACAGTGATGTGGTTGGGGAGGAACATGGGCCAATCCTGGAGTCTGGGGAAGGCTCTGATGAGGGCTCTGCATTGGAGGCATAGATGGGGCCAGGGCCGTCTGACAGTTATCAGCTGCCTTCGGAGTCAGACATCAGTGAGGCAGAAGAATAGCTGGAGTCTGTTTCCAGTGTGTACATGCACAGTGTTGCCAGACAAAGGAAACAGCTAAGGAACAAGGGTCGACTTGGGAATAAAGCCACAGGTGGATGGTGAGTGGCCCCTCCCAGAGGGAATAAAAGAAGAGTGAAAGGGGAGTGGAGTTTGCAGGAGACAATTAGTTAATTCCTGCATTCTTGCCAAATATTGCGGTGTCTGAAAGATATTGGCCTGGCCACTCTCCAAGCCTGATAGAGGTCAGTAATGGGGAACTTTCTTGAAAAACTGTGGGAGAGGAAAGACTTTGCTGGAGAGGAATTCACTGTAAATTAAATAAAAGGGTTTTAGCGGGATGAGGACTCGGCTTCGTGCTGCTGGGAAAGCCTAAGTCAGAACAGATACTTGATTTGCCTATCGATTGGCCCCAGTTTGTGCCAGTTGGAAGGAAAGTCTCCAATTCCATCTCCTTTAGTATGGGTTCCCTTCAGAGCTGCTGTGTCTTGAGTCTGGTACTGTTCACCTGGATGACCCACAACTGCTGTGCTGAATCTGCTATAAATCATATTGTGACGTACATGGATGACATGGCAATTGTGGATCTTATCTGAGCAATGACAATGAAGATTCTTAGAGAGAGAAGGTGAAGGCTCTGGTGGACTGGTGCAATAAAACTATTGAATGATAACAAACCAAAGGAGATCATTGTTAATTTTAGAAAGAGCCGGCAGAATCATACTCCACTTTGCATCAAGCCTGCAACTATGGAAGTGGTCAATAGTATTAAGGGGTACAGATAACTTAACAATCTGACTTGGTCTCTTCATATGTTATCTTTAGTGAAGCGTGTAAACCAGCCTCTGTATTTCCTACGTTGGATGGGGAGGGGACATCTTTCTCCTTCTGTCCTGGCCATTTTTTACAGAGGCACAACTGAGAGCATTTTGACAAACTGCATCACTGTTTGGTTTGGTTGCAGCAGTGCCTTAGATAGAAAGTCCATACAGAGAGTGGAGAGGACAGCTGAGAAGATTATAGGAAGCTCGCATCCCGTTATTCAAGACATTGCTTATAAGCACTATGTGCTTAGAGCTCAAAGCATTGCTAGAGATCCCACACACCCACTTTATGGTCTGTTTCTGTTGCTTCCTTCTGGGAGGAGGTTTCAAAGTATTTCCAGCAGGACTACTAGATTCTGTAACAGCTTTGTTCCTTGTGTCATCCGTCTTGTAAATTTGCAGGATTCTCCTCCACCCGCATGTATATGTATACATTCGATGTATATGATGTTTGTCTGTGTCATATATGTGAGTGTATGTGGATATATGCATAATGGTTAACTTTTGAGAGTTAAATACAATTAAATTTCATTTTAATGTATGCTGATTAGTGTATATTTAAAGTAACTATAAAGTTCTACTCTATTCTAAAGAAGTTGTTAGAGGAAGAATGTGTCAGGCGCAAAAAAAAAATTACACCTCAAATATAATTAGACTCCCTGGAGAGGTGGGGATGACGTCGTGTACGATTGATAATACGAGATTCTATATAAATTGTAAGTGAAGACTATGGTGAGGATGCACAAAAGTTTTGTAACCAATCGACACACTGGACGAAACTGGAAGATGGTTTTATGTTTGTCTGTGCTTGTTTTTTTATATATAAAAACAATTATATATAAAAATAATGATAATAATTAGACCTCCCCGAAAATAAGGGGTCAAAGAAAATAAGACTGTGTCTTATTTTCGGGGAAACACTGTACTGATCTTCAGTCTCTAATATGCAATATAGGAACAATACTTATCCAATTTCCAACATTATCATACATTCCTTGCTATGAATACTTTCTCCCTCTGCTAAAAATAAGCACCGCTTTGAAATCCTCCATCTTTATGAAGGCCTGGAAATCCCGCATCTTCTGACGCTCATCACTTGGTTTTAAAATTGTCCAATGCAGTGGTCACTATCAGAGATTCCTTGATTTATTGGCTCCAGCTTGGGTTGCAACCAAGAATGAAAAAAAATTGGCTATACCAACCAGTCTGAGGGTCATTAAGGTAGCAAAAGTGATAGTGAAAGTAAGAATGATGGTAAGTCGCTATATTCCATGAGGAAGTGGGAACACCTGTTTAACAGTATGCTACATGAAACAGACCCACTCATTCTGAGGTAAATGTCTAGTTCATGTCTATTTTTACCTTAAATTGGTGATTAAAGATAACCATCTTTATGCTGAAATTATTTTGCATTATCACCATCTTATTAAAAAGAGCCTCTCTATAAGAATGTTTTTGCCTGCTACACACATTTTTATTTATAGACAGAATATGAACAGGATTAAGAAACAAACAACTATGATTCTCTTATCTCAGGCCTTCGGTACAAATATTTATTCAATTAGGATGCTCTATTGTTTGCATCAAATGCTCTTTTATCCTTCCGCAAATGCAAGAAAGACGGGAGCAAAAAACATTGCCACAATGATTAAAAAAATAATAAGAAGATCAAATGTGAATATCTAAGTGTTGCTTCATTTTGCTGATGTGCTCTATATTAATGGTGGTCTTTGTTCCACAAAACAAAGTGGATTCTGTATTTTGTCAACATCTAATATGTAATTTAATTACTCTAATAATTAAAGCATGAACTGTAAACCAGAAAATCTGAGTTTCATAATTTAGCTCAACCGCGAACACAATGGGATTAAATATTAACTTTCCAGAATATATTTCTGATTTGTAAAATGAGAGAATAATACTGACTTAGCTCGCCTAATTATTGCAAAAATCAGAAGCAGTTTATATAGGTGGGCCTCCATTTATGACTGGTCCTCTAGCGATCATTCTCAATTACAATAGACTCTGAAAATGGGACTTATGACCCAGATTTGAAGTTCTTATGTTTCCTTCATTGGTCACATGAATGCATATTTGCCAACTGACCTGCGTTTATGTCCATTTGCAGCATACCAGTCACATGATTGCAATTTGGGATGCTTTTGCCAGAAACTGGCATTTACCTCTGGTTTCTGGCAAGCAAAATGCTTGTTTAATGGCTATGCCTTTAGCTTAATGACCACTCAGAGAACAGTCATAAAACTGGGTCTGATCACATGGTGTCCTGTTTTATCACTGTGACTACTTGAAATTATGAGCTCATTTACAATTATAAGTCAAGGACTACCTATATAGATGTGATCTTAAACAAAAGTTTAAGTTTACACTTTAAAGCAGGGGTGTCAAACTCAATTTCATTGAGGGCCACATAAGGGTTGTGTTTGACCTGGGGGGGGCATGGCCAGCATGACCTCATTTGTGTTGGGGGTCCCCTGTGATGGCCTGAATGCTCTGCCAGTGAAAACGGGCCCCTGAGCTCAATTTTTGCCTGGGATGGCCTCCTGCAACCCTCTGCAAGCGAAAATGAACCTCTGGAGGGGCGTGCGCGCCCCTCTCGAGCTCCATTTTCACTGGCAGAAACACTGCAGGTTGGTCCTTTGCTATTTCCAGAGTGGCCCTGTGGGCCGGACCGAAGCACCCCATGGGCCAGATCTGGCCCCTGGGCCTTGAGTTTGACACCCCTGCTTTAAAACTATCTATAATGCCTGAAGTAATATGGATGAATTAAAAGTTATAAAAATTGAAAGGACTGTGCAATGTTTTGGATTCAATTCAACAGAGTGCTTCTGAACGTGTTGGCCTGCAAATATAGCACTTACCCATGTCTCACTAAAGCAAAGTATACACCCAAAATTATATGGCTGTTTTAAATGAGCCTGAGCTTTTCCATGTATATTCTTCCACACTGCAATGTATTTCTATTGAATCTGAACCTTGCCTATTTTCCTAATTTATTTACTAAAACATAACACTAAAGTTGCAAGAATGGTTATAAACATTTGTGTTTCCTATATCATTTGAACAAAGGTAGCTTAGAACAGTTGTATGTTTACCTGCAAATAATTTTCATCGCATTTCTTGGGATAAAAAAACCTCATTCTGATCTATAATATGCATTAATTATTGCTTTTTGTATTATCAACTACTGAACCCTACAGCTGTTTACAATAAAAATAAAATTAGAATAAAAAAATAAAGAATATGCTCTGTAAACCGCTTAGAGAGGACTATAAAAGCACTATGAGGCGGTATATAAGTCTAAGTGCTATTGCTATTCTGATTCTGAAACAACCCAGCCTATTATTCTGAGTGGAATTAATTACCACTTAATTTTTGTAGTGAACAATTTCTATTTTAATTCTTCTATTCCTCCTTCTACCTTGCTATAATACAGTATTTGCAAGTGAATGTTAGAACATCTGGTTATTAACACAATCTCTTTCAATTCTTTACCATGGGTATACGGTATATAACTGGCCTAGTTATCATCTCAGCAAGTCAGCCTATAAATGTAATATTGAGGCTAAAACCAGTAAACAAAATGGAAACACTGAAATAATTTGCATTAAAGAGATTCAGAACTTTTAAACCTGAGTAGGATTAGTAAGGTAGATGGATACAATGGGATGCTTCCAAACAAAACTGCTTTGGAAGATGGAGTTGTGTGGCTATTTGCAATTGTGAAAGATAAGTTGAGAACAAGAGGTTCTCAGGGCAGAAGCACGAGTTATGTCAGAAGCTGTTTAGCTTCAAGGTCATGAAGAGCTGGTCCTCTGACGAATAGCAAAGATGGGAAGGAGAAACTATGATTTGGGTATAAAAGGTAACTTTCACACATAGAGCAATACAATGTTTAGCATGGCTTTATTTTAGTTTTATATATATATATATATATATATATATATATATATATATATATATATATATACACACACACACACACACACACACACACACACACACATACATACACACACACACACATACATATACATATAATGTTATATTTGTGCTGATAAATAAATAAAGGCTATATATATATATATATATATATATATATATATATATATATATATATATATATATATATTGCCTTTATTTATTTATCAGCACAAATATAACATTATATGTATATGTATGTGTATGTGTATGTATGTATGTATGTGTGTATATATATATACGGCTGATAAGGAGTCGAGCTTTGTAGCTCAATGGTTAACACATCTGCCTGAGAGGCAATAGAGCACAGGTTCGATTCCCAACAAGGGTGTGGCTAGCTGATGAGAGCTAAATAGCTTGAAATAGATCTATACTAGTCTCCCTTTATTTATTTATCAGCATAAATATAACAAATGTAACAAAAAGGCAACAGTAAAAAATATTGGGTTTCTGTCTGGATGGTCTCTTGTGACGAGCCGAAGACAGAGAGTGGAAGTGTGACCTTCCTCCCATATTTGGGCATACCAGGGGTTGTGACTTTAAATAAATACCTCTCACCCTGGCTGGCTGATAAGGAGTCGAGCCTTGTAGCTCAATGGTTAACACATCTGCCTAAGAGGCAATAGAGCACAGGTTCGATTCCCAACATGGGTATGACTAGCTGATGAGAGCTAAATAGCTTGAAATAGATCTATACTAGTCTCCCTTTATTTATTTATCAGCATAAATATAACACATATACATATACATATACATATACATATATATACATATACATATACATCATATGCATACAACATACAACATACACATATATACATATATACATACATACATACATACATACATACATACATACATACATACATACATATATATATATATATATATATATATATATATATATATATATATTAGATTTTTACAACCCCTGGTAAGCCCCAATTATGGGAGGAAGCTAACTGCTTCCATAATCTGTCCTTCGGCTCGTCACAAGAGTCCATCACGACAGAAACCCAATATTTTTACTGTTGCCTTTGTTATATTTGTGTACAAATAAAATTTTATTTGTGCACAAATAAAACACACACACACACACACACACACACACACACACACACAGAGTTTAGCTGAATACAGAGACGAGCAGATTAGTAAAACTTTGCAAAGACAGTAGACTGAGATTTACTGCAAAGTCCTGGTCTGTGGACCTTGACAGAAATGGGTGAACTGACTTTTCCTTCTAGTAGGGAAAAAAACCCCAAAACCCACTGACAGCCATCTCCCTAATTACAGTACAATTTTAGCTCAACCAAAGTCTCCATGTATTGAATTACAATACTGCTGCGCCTCTAATTGTTACTCAGAGTGGGTTGGCTTTTCCAACAGTCTATAATCTTTCTGAACATAATAGTTCAGCATTTCTAAACTCATTATAACATGAGCAATGTGGTACTTCTGTAATCGTTTAAAGTGAAAGGAATTAGCTCAGTCTAAAATTATTGCCATATTTCTGCTGGAAAAAAATCGTGGTTTGCATTCTATTTCAGGCTCCAGAGCGCAATATTAATTCTTTCGCTTTTAACGTTTGGTCAATGGACATTTACTTTTATCACAGGCCTAATCTCCTTGATGATTTTTAACTCCAGTCTTAAAGGCGCTTATGTTCCAATTGTCTTTTCTTCACCATTATCTGAATCTGCCAGTTTCTAATTTTACTATACAGATACAGATACTTTCATAGCTCTGATCAAACTATCTTATGTGCTTCAGTGTCATATATGAAAAATGTGAGAAAAAGATTTGAGCATCGGAATGAAAACTACCCTATATCTATTTGTCTTGTGAGGCCATCCCTTTTAACTTGGAACTAAGTAAGGTCAGGACTAATCTTGCTTAGTACTGGGATAGGAGCCCATCAAGTTAAAGTATCAGTACCAATGTGACAGTACCAGCAAGAAAACTAAGATCATTGCATCCTGTCCTCTCAATTCCTGGCAAATAGATGGGGAAGAAATGGAGGTAGTGACAGATTTTATTTTCCTAGGCTCCAAAATCACTGCAGATGGGGACTGCAGCCAAGAAATTAAAAGACGTTTGCTCCTGGGGAGGAAAGCTATGGCAAATCTAGACAGCATATTAAAAAGCAGAGATGTGACCCTGCCAACAAAAGTGCATACAGTCAAGGCTGTGGTTTTCCCTGTTGCAATGTATGGCCGTGACGTTGGACCATAAGGAAGGCTGAGCGCCAAAGAATTGAGGCCTTTGAACTATGTTGCTGGAGAAGACTCCTGCGAGTCCCTTGGACTGACAAGGCAATCAAAGTGGTCAGTCCTAGAGGAGATCAACCCTGACTGCTCTTTAGAAAGCCAGATCCTGAAGAGGAAACTAAAAATACTTTGGCCACCTAATGAGAAGGAAGGACTCCCTGGAGAAGAGCCTAATGCTAGGAAAGATTGAAGGGAAAAAGAAGAGGGGGAGGATAGTGAATGAGGTGGCTGGATAGTCTCACCGAAGCAGTAGGCATGAACTTAAATGGACTCCGGAGGATGGTAGAGGACAGGAAGGCCTGTCCATGGGGTCACGATGGGTCAGACATGACTTCGTAACTAACAATAACACCAATGTGACATCAAAACAATCCCCCAGGCCCAGCAGGGTTTGAACCATGCAAATTTGAACCATGCAGAGTTGGCTACAAAAAAGGCCACATTCAAGTCCCATAAAATGACAACATTTTAAGTAGAAGTGGCAGCTCAGGCATTCTAACAGAACGCTCTGCACTTTCAGCAAGTTGAAATTCCCAGCATCCTTTGGGGAAAGCCACAATGATTACTTTCCTGGAGACAAAAATGTGTAAATTTGCGGCATCAATCAACAAGGACTTCAGTGTTTCAGTGAAGGAGTAGGCCTCCTTTCGGCTCAACTTAAGCCTGGGATTATCCAAATGCAATTACTGCTACCTATCTAAGGATACCAAGATTGAGTCTGAAACAACACAGAATGATTTAATGCTTCAAAAATCCAAAGTCAAAACTCCAAAGTAATTCAGACATAACCCCTTATAAACTCCTTTATTGGCTTCTGGTAAATCTCCCTCGCAGTTGAAACAGTTGGAGAAAGATTTGCACTCCTCTACATCATGTATTCCAGCTTCCTCATAAGCAGTTTCCTATTTTGTACCCCCCAAAATCCCATCTATCAGCAAAAAAAGGAAAGATGGGGAAGCCTAAACATCAGAAGGGCCCATGAGATGCTAAGAAGCATATGCTACAATTTTGGTTTTCCTAATTAGGACAGAGTGGGTTTTATTAAGGGTATGAGGAATTCTGGGAATTGAAGTCCACAAATCTTAAAGTTGGCAAGTTTGGATAGCCCTTGGTTATACCATTTAAACCACGATGAACAAGCCTACTCAAGAAAAGAGATCCATGAGATATAGATACTCCCGCTGTGGCTGTAATAAAACAATTGAAAGGAATAGTGAGAGTGTGCCATTTTTCAAAGGTTATATGGTGGCTTCCATCAAACATTCTAGATCAGGGATGTCAAACTCAATTTCATTGATGGCCGCATTAGGGTTGTGTTTGACCTCAGTGTGTGTGTGTGTGTGTGTGTGTGTGTGTGTGGCCAGTGTGTGTGTGGCCAGCCCGAATCATTCATGTTGGTGGCGCCTGTGGTGGCCAGGCACTCCGCCAGGAAAAACAGAGCATTGCCCTCCCGAGCTCCACTTTTGCTGGCAGAGAGTTGCAGGTGGCTGCTGCAGCCAAAAATGGAGTCACAAGCTCCATTTTCACTGGCAGACGGTTGCAGGAGGCCATTGCAGCCAAAAACAGAGCTCAGGTGTGCTGTGCATGGCCCACCCGAGCTCCGTTTTCACTGGCAGAAGCACTGTGGGTTGTTTCACTGTTTCCAGGGCAGCCCTGCAGACCAGATCTAAACACCCTGCAGGCCGGATCCAACCCATGAGCCTTGAGTTTGACACCCCTGTTCTGGACTTCAAATGAGTGCCTCTCCACCTCAACAACTTTGTGGACTTCAATTTCTAAATGTCCATGCTGGCTGGGGAATTCTGGGAGCTGAAGTCCATAGATCTTAAAATTGCTGAGGTTGAGAAACAGTGCTCTGGACTATTCAGAAAAAACCACAGCACAAGCACAAAATCTGTTCTCATGAAGAACCTGTGGCATATCGGATCAGAGGAAGCAATAGTGGAATAGCTAAAATTAGGAGGTATTTGATCTATTCGATATGAAAATTGTGAGCTTCCCCAGCATTTAATGCTACTTCTGTCATTCCATTTGAACAGCAACAATAACACAGTTTGTGATATAGGTCAGGGGACACGCAAAACACAAAGACGGAGTTCGTTCTGACCCAGATAGTGCAAGGTTAGAACTAACTGACCATTAATTTCCCATGGAACAAATTAAGGGTACTGCTCAAATCAGCACATTTATTTTTATATCAACAGAAGGACAGAATGACCATTACCTCTTCCAAAGTCATCATCTGCTTTTTTTAAAGAAGATAACATAATATATTTTTGGAAGCATAGCTTAACACCATTGCTTAGGGTCATTTAAAAGACTTACCTCGATAGTAGAAGAGGCAGAGATCAGAAAGAACAAACCAGCGCTTCTTCCAGAGCTTCATGCCAGTACTATCCTGTAGGTAATGAAATACAGAATAATAAGAGACTGGAAATACAAGATTTTGGGCACATTGCCAAAAAGAGAAATCTTTTTGTAATTCTGGAGTATCATAGTTATTACATATTTGTGTGATTAAACCATTAAACATTTATCATTGCAAATAAAACCCCACATTGCCTGACATCTGTGTCCTGAATCAGAAGATGTATGTATAACAGTTGCCAAGGCAACCAATAATAGAGCCCTATTAACTTTATGCCCTGGAAATGTTCCCGGTTCACCTTTCTGACTTGTGCTGACAATGCTCAGCTAAACATCTCTTTTTCCTGAGTCACAAAGCTCTTCTTCTCAACACACAATGTTTTCAAATGTAGTTGGGAAATTGTCAAGTTATGAGAAATGACACAATAAACCTATGACATCCCCCCGTACCTTTTCTTCATATCCCAATAATCATTGCCTGTCCTCTAGTTACCTAGAATTACAGATGAAGGGTGTCATTTTCATCGTGTCATCCTCAACCCCCCCCCCCAAATCTCAGTGTGTTGTAAACCTATGCTCAGATTGAGAACCCCTCTGATGTCTGAAGAATGGAAGTAATACCAGAAAAGATAGTTTTCAAAACTTAAGGTAGCTGCCTTCAACATCAGGAGATGTGAGATGGGCAGCAAAAACTCATTATGTCGACTCACGAAGCTTTCCTGACCTGCTCCCGAGTTGCTATAGGCAGGGGGATGGGAAATCGTGCCTCGCAGATGCACCGAGGAATTCATACCTCAGTCAAAGCAAAACACATTGCAGTTGGACGAAGTCAAGGTCATCTCCAGGGAGACCCGCAAAGGCCAGAGGGAGGGACTTCTATGACCCGTGAAATTGCTTCATTGGGGAATGTGCTTGGGGACCCACCTTGGGGGGAGGGGGCAACAGGGACAGAGGCAAGGTGCGAACTAGGTGAAGTCAGACCTGGCTTCACCTAGGTCATGCCGATATGGTGCTCCTAATAAAGTACTAGGTTTTTCTTGCACAATGGTTTGAGGCTCCTGATTTTATTACGGCATAACACATTACAGCATTAAGGACATTAGCGTTAAACATATAAATGTAACTAGATTCTGAAGGAGCCAATTTTTGTCTTCCACTCTTAAGCTTAAGAGGATGGGTTTCAGTACCTAGAGTGAAACCAGGATAATGCTAAACACTTTGGAACTGAGAAATACACACTCCAAATGGCACAGGAAGAATGCTAGATGATATATGAAAACAAGAAAACAACAAAGCTGGCTGGGGAATTCTGGGAATTGAAGTCCACCCATCTTAAAGTCACCAAGGTTGAGAAACACTGACATAATCTCTTGTGGCTGACTAAGGTCCAACTTATTCCACATCAGATTTTAACAGTGGCAACTGCCACACGACGAGCATTTTTTAAAGTGTAACTTTTACTTGTCACAAGTAAAATAAAAGATTATGACACGCTACCCTTAGCCCAGAAAGTGATTTTATTAGTAACATCTGTAGTACAAATATGCTAAATATCTGGATTACATAAACCAAATTAAGTAGAGGTTTACACAGGCATATGGTACCGATAAGTTACCACTTTAGCTCAAACTTTAGTATTCACCTCAGGATGTAAATTATGTCTTTTCTGCATTTATACAAAATAAAAGGCAAAAAATGCAGGTGCTACAGTTTTGTATGTTAGAACTGCAAAGGTGAATTAAACCGAAAATGATTTATATTGCATCTGCTTTAGAGAAACCTTTGCGATAAAACAATGCGCAATACAAACAGAATCCCTTAACAGATGTGGCCCTATCTGGGGGCATAAATCAAACCCAAATAATTGAGCAAACTTTTATCTAATGTACTGTCATTTTGCAGCAGTTATAACATGTTTCACAAGCTAGTATAGTTTTTCCAATTTCCGGCAGGCCACAATAACAGAAAGGAAAATCACTCATTTGCAAGTGTGTGGGTTTCTCCAGCAGATACCATTAGCAGATTACCTTCCTCACAAAATGTAGAACAAAGCTGCGCTTCTGCACTTTTCTTATCTCATAATTGCAATGCTACATTTCAGGTGACGTTATAGTACATCCCTCCAACTCCCCCCCCCCGCAATAGACATTACCTGTTTATACAACCAGCCTCGCCTAACGACAGGTGCGTTCGGATTTCTTTTTATTGAATTCGACCTCTTTCCAAAATTGTGGACCTTTTTTGAGGAGCGCGATGTCTAAAAAAAAAAAAAAAAAAAGAAATTATCAATGCTCGGTACATATAGGAGATATAAAGTTACCGCAGAGAGAAAAAACAGATTTGGATCAAATGCTTCCTCTAGGACTTATTAAGAAACTACATTGTTGTTGTTTTTTGTTTCCCCAGGTAAATCAGTAACTACTTTGGAGGTTTTGCTGACTCCTCTTTTCTTGAAGCTTTCAGCAAGGGAAGAAGCTCACAAGCATTACATAAGCATAGAATCTATTTTAACAAGAATATTGGAAACAGGGCAGAGAAAAGAAACACTAAAATCGAAACAAATTTTAGCCGGAAAGCCAAATCTTAATCAAAATGACCTAATATTGCTAACTTAGTTACCTCTTACTTTCACACAGAAAGTACTTTAGATTGACTAAGTGGCTGCTTTTTTTCACCCTTAGAATTTTTTTGGTAAATACAACAATTGTGTGTTATCAATTCAAGATGGTGGCACTCAAATTACCTTTTATCAAGGGCTTTCACTGATGTTCCTTTGCCAATTTACAGTGTAATGGTAAGATATGGAACAGCACCTTGTAAAACCATTTCTATTATCACAAGCGTCACAGAAAAAAACAAATCCCTATTTAATTCTTACAAGCCATTTGTGGCCTTTTTGAGATTTCAGTGCAGGCTTATAAGCAGTAATATGATCCCATGAAAAGAGCAGCACAGAATATCATACATCATGCATTTTCGGTTAAAAATGGTAGAACATATCTGATTTTGTATTTAATATTTGTTGTTAAGGCATTAATTGGAATGGAAAGCAAGGCTCCATGGGCATGTACGTAGCCACTCGGTCAAAAAAAGGAGTTCAAATATTACTATACCTTTTATTTTAAGTTTAAATGTTTCTCTGCAAAACAGAGAAAGAAGGACTAGGCTGTTTTAGGCTGGCCCAAGAATAAGAAATGAAGTAGAAACTTGTAAATGACCATAACATCCACATTAATTTCACATGAAATCAACATTCTAGTGTCCCATTTTTAAATTCTTTCCTCTCAGATTGGAAAATTAAAATTGAATTGCTTCAAATATACCCAAGATTTCCCATTTGGCTTTTAAAATAATAATAATAATAAATCACCATCAGTCAAATGCAAAAAGCCGCACTGCTTGGATCTGCACACATATTACGAAAATACGTTACGACATCCTAGGCCCCTGGGTGGGGCCCGACTAGTAACCAATGCCAAATCCGGCGAAACAACTGGCCGCTGTGATACAATTCTATAATAATAATAATGTCAGCCGAACAGATACCACTATTTATTTTCCTTGGGTATCATTCAGAAGCTAGGGAAAAGGAAGCACTTTGCTATGGTAGAAGAAGTTGAAAAAAAAAGAACTTACACAGAAACTATTATCAGATAAATATGTTTATCAGAAAAAGTACTATGTTTTGAACAGGTAAGGAGAATTAATCAAGAAAATTAAACACACAGCCAGATCAATGACACACGGAGTTGTTAATTGTTTAATCCCCTTTATCAAATAACCTCACTGTGTTATATTTTTCCTTCTTATTACACTAAACAACTGTACTGCCTTCTGAATCGTAAAGCTCCATTAATTTTTATAACTAATATGGATATTTCTGTGACATATGGTCCATGACAGAACGGGTAGCAAACAATTTCTTGCAGCGGGTCTTAAAGTTAAAATGATGTGGCCAAACAGGCCTGCTCATTAAAGAGGGAAGTGTAAATGAGCAGTGGTGACATGCTCTCGTCTTTTTCATCAGACAAGTTCTGCAGAAACTGCTAAACACGAATGAATAAAATAATTGTGACAATGAAACCAGCTGTTAGTGGTCTCTGAATACCAGGCACTCACTTCTGTACAAGGGACAAGTGCATCTTTACAATTAAGTCATATTTTATCAACAATTGTGAATGTATGTTACAGTTAATGAAACAATATACTATAAGCCCTGTTTCATCTAGCTGTGCCACTCAAGTTACTCCCATTGTCTTCAAATCATTATCTCAGTTAAAGCTAATATACATCTTGCATTCATCATAGTTAGCTGTTATATATTAATCTAATACAATCTTTAAACTTTATTGCTGTAAATATACTTTAAGATAGCTCATAAATAAAAAACATATTTTTTCATTTATATATTAAATTTAGTGCCTGAAAAATGTGATGTTTACAGAAAACTTTCTGCAGTACAACTTCAACATGAATCTGCTAACAATTATGTGGTTAGGAATAAAAAAAAACCCCAAGGTTTGAAATCTGATTAGAAGATATATGAAACCAGTAGCAATATTTTTTTTTTTAAAAAACTATAGCTTGCCAGCAATTTTTGCAAGGCACCTTCACGTGGAGAAACTGGCACTCAACATGAAGATGCTTTCCTAAATACCTTGCAAGATCAGGGCATCTGTGGACCGGATTTGGCCCACAGGATGCTTAGATCTGGCCCGTGGGGCTGCCCAGGAAACAGCAAAGGACTGGCATGCAGTGCCTCTCCCAGAAAAAATGGAGCTAGTCAGGGCAGGGGGCGATCCTCCCGAGGTCCCGTTTTTATTGGCAGTGGGTTGCAAGAGGCCGTTGCAGCAGAAAACGGAGCTTGGGAGCCTGTTTTCTCTGGAAGAGTGCTCAGGCCACCACAGGCATCCCGACATGAGTGATGTTGAGCTGACCATGCCCACCCTGGCCATGCCTACTCTGGCTCCCCAAGGTCAAACACAACTCTGATGTGGACCTCAATGAAATCGAGTTTGACACCCTGTCTACAGTCATTACATCCCCATAAATTGTCGAGCCCCAGCCCGGGACTCGCCATACCTGGGGAGAGAGGCCAGCCCCTTCTGAATTCTGTTGACCCTTATACGGTGCCAATTTAGTACTTTTAGTTGACTCGATTCTTGTGCAGAGGCAATAAATTTTAACTGCAAGGTCACATGATGCCACGATCTTTTGCGTCTGACCGATGGGCTTATACATGACAAAATACCGTAAATCAGGAATATAGAGATGTTTGCCAGTGGAAAAGTGAAAATAAAACTTTAAGGTTAATTCCAGGACAAGAGTTCTATTGTGGTCTACAAAATAAAGGCACCAAATTTCAAAAGCCTTTCTTGTATTACAGAGATGGGAAACATGTGGTCCTCCACAGGTGGCTAAATTAGGATTTGCTGCAGCTGCAACCAGTTTGGTTGAAGTCAAAGGATATGGGGGATACAAAGCTCAGAAACTCTTAGCAATTTTATTGGAAGGCAACTACCTGATTGAATAATTGGCTAATATGCTCACCCCCCTAGTGCTGTGCTTATCTGAAGGGCAAAACATTTTAAAAAGAAAAAAAGAAAGAACAGAAAAGCAAACTTTTAAATAGTGGATCCAAAAAGCAACTGTTAAATGAGGGTATTTTTTTTTTAAAAAAAAAACTCTTTTTAAACTATTAATGCAGAGGTTCCTTTTTTAAAAATCCACTTCTTTTTAAGTTTAGTATCAAACAGAGAGACAATGAAAACAAAATAATAAAGTACGATTATTTTCTTGAAACGATAACAAATAGCTATAATAATACGAAATGATTACAGTAGTGGTGTCAAACTCATGACAACATATTGTCATGTGATGTATTGCAACTTCCCCACCTCGCTAAACCAAGGGGGGCGTGGCCAGTGCGTGACACATCCAGCCCACGGGCCGCGAGTTTGGCACCTTTGGGTTATAGGAATACTATAACAAAAAATTAAATACTCAGACTTGAAACATGTCAGATCAAATTTAAACATCAAACACTTTTCTGTAGCTGTTCTTGTTTCTTTCGCATGACAGTACAGATCAACCAAGTTCTTCTTATGTGGAGTTTCTGAAGAACTGCAAAAAACTAATCCCAGCCCTTTCCCACCCACAATCATAGAGGAGGAAGGGAGGGGGGGAATCTTATGCCACAACACAAACCCTTTCTAAGCTAGGCTAACAGGAGCAAATGGAGATCAGGTCCCACCAATCTATACAATTACTGAAATGCTTCTTTCCCCACTCTAATCAGAAAATAATTAATTTTCCTTCAACCTACTTGAAGAAACGGTTTCCATAAAAGTCCTCCTGCTGATTTAAGGATTTAATGCATTCACATAGATTGCACATATAGAGCAGGGGTGTCAAACTCTATTTCATTGAGGGCTGCATTAGGGTTTTGTTTGACGTTGGGGGGGGGCAGGGTGGTTGTGGCCAGCATGACATCACTCATGTTGGGGGGATGCCTGTGGTGGACCAAGCGCTCTGCCAGCAAAAATGGGCTCCTGAGCTCCATTTTCAGCTGTGACAGCCTCCTGCAACCCTTTGCTGCAAAAATGGAGCTTGGGAGGACCGTGCACAGCCCTTGTGAGCTCCACTGGCACTGGCAGAGGCACCACAGACGGGTCCTTAGCTTTTTCCAGGGCGGCCCAGCGGACCAGATCTAAGCACCCCATGGGCCACATCTTGCCCCCCCAGGCCTTGAGTTTGCCACCTCTGATACAGAGGAACCATAATCAGTTGGCTTGGATTCAAAAGGTGCTTAAATTAAATGGAAATAAGCAACCAAATAAAATAATTCAGCCGATGGTAAAGTGAAAAGTATCACACAATATTGAGCAGCTAACTCAGGGTTGAGATACGGTCGAACGATATGGTTCAATAAGAGAGAATTTTAGGACAAAAACTGGTAAACCAAGACTGATTTCCAAATCTGAATACTTTCCTTATGTCAGGAAAGAAAGAAAAAGCCAGCTTCAGTGGAATCTTTACAACCCAGATTCAAGACTGTTCTAGTATTTTTCAGATTTCAAAGTTACCTTTCCTAATTTTGCTGTACTTCATGTGAGCCCAATTTATTCTATAATGAGCAGAATAACTGCTCTGGATACCACCTTCAGAAAACGTTCTGATTAAAACCAAAGGAAACTTAATACAACTAGCATTGTAAGGCATCCACTGTAACATTCTCTCTCCATTCTATTCTTTCTTTAATTACAATTGTTGCCATATTGCCTCAACATGATGAGATTTAAATCCTAATGAACTAATGAAAATGATTCCCATTTGGTTACACTTCAGTTGTAAGCTACGCATTTATGCTTAGTCTACTTGATGGTATGCTGTTGTGGTGGCACTATCCTCTCATCATGAGACAAACAGCAAAACGAATGTTGTCGCTTTTGTTCATGAGTAACGGAGAATGTGCATGACCACAAAGATTAAAAATGCAGCTGTTTTCCCACAGAAAGGAAGAGTAGAAAGCTAGCCAGAACTTATTGTCAAGCATCAGCATTAGAAGCTCAGATCGCGATGTTTCCCAGATATCAGAAGAACGTTATCTTCACTGCCTCAACTTAGACCCTCATCTAGCCTTTGTCAGGTCTGCCGCCATATTCCTTTTGGATCTTTGGCCTGCCAGACTTTCTATTATTCTATTATGCCGTTTCTATTGCGGGAAAATAGGAGGGCGGTTTATATGGAGTTAGATGCTATGTAGCCATAGCAACATTCTTTCTAGAAAGCCAAGGTCACCCTTTGTCTCTGCACCTCTGCACCTGACCAGAACTGGATGGGTGGAACTGCTAGCATGGCAGTGAGAGATTGGACCATGGGATGGACTTGTGGGCGTGGGGCAAGATCTTGAACTTTCAACTAGGTGGGGAAAACTGGGAAGCTTTCAGATTCAGGTTTTCCCAGATGTGCCAACATGACTCTCTTAATAAATTGGAACTTTGAGCAATACTTTGCCTTGGACTCTGATTTACTTTTGGATGCTATTTGGAAACCTGAGAGCCTTTTGTGAAAGACAAAATATCACCATTCTGCCACTGTTTTTACTAGCCCAGTTTCCCATTGCCTTTCTCTGTCTATTTAGCTCTGTCTTTCAATCCTGTTCCCATCTAGCACTCTTATTTTTCCTCACAGTGGGCAATCTTTTGAAAACCAGGGGCATTTTTCATGGGGAAAAGGCTGAAGTAGGTGGAATGATATGATGTACAGAATTCTGCACGCACCAAACCAGCAGTAATGCCGGCAGCAATCCACCCCTGTATACAATGTACATAAAAATGAGTAACCATGCAAACTTACTCTTTCCAGGCGTGTACAGGTAGTTCTTGACTTACAACAGTTCATTTAGTGACCGTTTGAAGTTACAACAGCACTGAAAAAATGTGACTTATGACCATCTTGCATACTTGATCAAAATTTGGATGCTTGGCAACTGACTCATATTTATGACGGTTGCAGTGTCATGTGATCCCCTTTTGCGTCCTTTCTACAAAGTCAACAGGGATGCCAGGTTCACTTAACAACCGTGTTACTAATTTAACAACTGCAGTGATTCACATAACAAAAGTGGCAATGAAAGTCGTAAGATGGGGCAAAACTCACTGAAAAAATGTCTCGCTTAGCAACATAAATTTTGGGCTCAATTGTGGTCGTATGTCAAGGACTAACTATATGTATAAGACTTAAGCGTATCTACTTGTTTGTACCCAGCCACCATAGTGCAACAAGGACCTTTCAAATATAGTCCTGAAAAGATGAATGTGCTGACAGGAAAGCACTTGTACTAATAAACTTGTGTGCTTAATAAAATTATTAATAATTCTCACGTGGACATTTTCAGCCATGAAAGTGACTCTCTAATGTCATTAGTTTATAATTACACCGTCTGTATGGAGCGTACACTTTATAAATCATAAGCAGACACATTCTTGCTCCAGGGATCTTATACTCAAAAATTCAGTAAAGGGAAAACAACAGCAGAACGTGAAGAAAACATTATTGGGAATAGCAGTAAAAGTACATTTAATTGTTTCAGTTACTGACTAGACTTTTGCACAGAGCAGCTGATGCTGTTCAGCTTCTTTAAACATCCAATGTGGATTAAATAGTGAGCTGGGCTGTTTTAACACTAGAAGTATTAATGGAGCACTCACTCCTAATTGACATTGGTTTCTTGTCGCTCTTAATTCTTCAAAATAATTGAATTATGCAAGACACAAGTAGAGAAGCCTCAAGCTATAGCAGAGAGGGTTAGTGTTGCCAGAACATTCTGTTCAAGGTCTCCAAGGTTTATCTTTTCTCTCCAAATGCTGATTTTTTAGCTACCACCATTTTTTTTTTTTGGCCTGGACATTTCACTATGCTGTTTCTGTCTGTAGCTTAGAAAAATCCAGAAGTACAGCACAGGAGAGTGATGATGAGTCTATAACACATGTCAAGGGTGACACACTAGTTTTACCAACACCCAACAACTCTTCTCAAAAGCAGCCCCATTCTCCTATGCAATTGTTTTGATTGTGGCTTCCCAAGAGCATGAAGCAAACTCCTTGTTCCGGCAAAAAACACTTTTATTAATTTACAGTGAAGTCTTTCAAAGGGGGATTTACAGTCACAGACCTTATCTGGCTTGGAGAACTGCCAGGCCGATATCTGCAGAACTTGGCAAGGAGTCTTGGAGTCACTAACCGATTAAGCAAACTAATTGTCTCCTGCCAACTCCACTCCCCTTTTGCTCCTCTTTTATTTCCTCTGGGAGGGGCCATTCATTGTCTGGCCTTACTCCCAAGTCGACCCTTGTTCTTTAGCTGTTCCCTTCGTCTGGCAACTCTGCGCATGCTCACACTGGGAACAGGCTCCAGCTGTCCATCTGCCTCACTGATGTCTGACTCTGAAGGAAGCTGATAACTGGCCTACGTCTGTCGCCCCCTCTCTGCCTCCGACACAGAGCCCTCATCAGAGCCTTCCCCAGACTCCAGGACTGGCCCATGTTCCTCCCCAACCTCCTCACTGTCCGAATCTGCTGCTAGTTCCACTGGTCGCTGGAAGGCCACAACAGCAGTCTCCAGACTCTTTGAAAATGAGTTTTACTTGGCTTCGAGGGGAGGAGCTGCCGCCGTCGGGAGCTCAAAAAAGCTCCTGCCAGGACTCTGGTTCGTATATCTTATAAGATCTATAGATATCTCCCCTTTCTGGCAGAAAGGGGCAGAGAGGAGGTCAGTCGTTAGGATCTCTTTGTAATTCATAGCTTTTTTTTTGCTGTGAATGGAGAAGAGATTCAACATTAGCTGAGCCTTTACTCCGGCCAGTTTTCCGCGCTGCCTTTTTAGCAGCCTAGGCAGATTGCCTCCCCCCCCAGGACAAAGTTAAGCTATTTAAAAGCCAATCCGGGCGGGGACCATTCCCGAGGAATTTTTTCTATTACTATTTAAAATACCAGCTTCAATTTCGCAAAAGGCTCCCTTTCTTTTTTAGCTGCGTCACAAGATGGCGATCTCGTAGCTTTTGTGTTTGATGTGACGTACCTAGTAAGCCCTACCCTCCTGAAGGCTTCTCCGTACTAATTGCTAAAAGATTAACTGAGGGGAGCACAGACTTTGATTTTTGGCTCGCTTGATTGCTTGTCTTTTATTCTTATTCTGGAATGGCTCCCAAACCTAAACAGAAGCGCTTCCTTAATAACATATCTCCAAAAAATGCTATGAAGTCGCTACCCTTGTCTCCTACACCCTCCACGGGAGATTTGCTAACACAAGAATTCCTTCTCAAAACGCTTAATGATTTCAGACAGGAGATTAATCAACTGATATCGGATTTATGTGATCAATTTGATGCTAAAATTGCTCAGGCAAAGCAGGATATGATCGGTGTAATGACAGTCATGACAGATTATATTGCTGAAGCGGAAGACAAATTGGAACTTTTGGAAAAAACTAATCTTAATCTGATATCAAAAATCCAAACGTTAGAACAGGAAATTGAATCTGCCCAAAAAGAACTTGTCATGATAAATTATAACAAGGCTGCCTTTGCTATACGAGTTAGAGGACTGCGTGAAAACCAACAGGAGAATTTGAAACAGACATTCTTTGAGGCTTTCAGTCGCTTGGTGGGAAGTCCGGGACTTAACTTTGATTGGCAGATTCAAAGAATTTACCGCCAGAATTCCTGGGTAGCAAAACAGCGACAGCTTCCGAGGGACATAATAATATACTTTACTACAAGGGAATCTAGAAATGAGATAATACAGAGGCTTTACAGCAAGAGGTTGATAATTGATGGGGAGGACTTGATTGTTTTTAAAGAGATACCATTTCAAATATTAAGAACAAGAAGACAGTACGCTTTCTTAACCGAAGAACTCAGAAATTCTCAGATTCCATACAAATGGGAAGTCCCAGCTGGTATTACAGTTACATTTGGCAACCAAAAACACCGCATTAACTCTGTTTGTGAAGCCCGAAAATTTTACTACGAGACCCTGAAGGCGGGACTTCCTGATTCATCCGGATCTGGGGAGAGGCAAGGAGAAGGAGAAGACAAACAGCGAGACACGTGGCTACAAGGCGGAGGGTGTTGTTTTTCTCTTCCGGAAGGGCAGAAGACTAAAGAATAAAGACTAAGCGATGTTTTTAAAGTTTTATGATTTCTGTCTGGGATAAAATGGAAAAGTGGCATATCGATGATGAGACATGGAGACTGAAAGAAGCGTTGCTGATTGTGGACATATATTGTACAGAAGTTTTATCTGAACTCTAACTCAAATTGTGCATGAACTATTTTCTTAGGCGAGGAGAGCGGAAATTGTGATCTTTTTGAGTTGCGGTTTGGGACGAACGGAGTTGGGAGGTGTGTGGGAGAGGGAAGGGCAGCGAAAGTTTAATTAGATTACCTGGGGCTAGAACGCAAGCTGATGTTTGTTTGAGTTGCTATATCAATATAAAGTTAAGAAAGATTGGTCGGAGAATCTTCAGGAAAGTGGAGTAAACATGGGAGGAGCAATGAATGTGGATAAAATATATATGTGGATATGGATAAAGGCAGGGTGGAAGGTAAAAAATTTATATGTGGAGGTGGGTAAGGATAGAAAGGGAGGTGTTGGAAATGAAAAATGAAAGAAGTATTTGAGTTTAATGGTGTTATAGAAAGGTTTGGATATTTGGATAAAAAAGAGATAAATTAAAGGTCTGAATAGATAGGCAAAGCAAGGAGACTTTTAGTTGGGGAATTCTAATTGATCAACTTACCTGGCTCTAATACAGTTTGAAACCCTGCAAGTAGCAAAATAATCGAAATTTGGAATGAGTCACATTGTTTAAAATTTACAGATAATGGGAAGCTGTGTTAACGTAGTGGGTTTATTGACCCTTTTTGTTTCTTTCTTCTTTTTGTGTGTGAGTGTGGGTGTTTTTTATTTCTTATTTTCTACTATTTTTCCTTTTTCTTTTTGGCTTCATTTTTATTTTATTTTTTTAATTTTAAAGTTAGCTGGCCTTATTATACTCAAATGCTTGTTAAAGAATTATGCCGGGCATGGGACCTGCGAAGCCGTAAGGGGGTTAGGGAGGGGGGATTATAGGGGGGAGGGGGGAGGGTGGAATTACAGTTTCAATCTTTAGAACAATAAGAATTCACTTGTGTACTGCGGCTCGTTTTTCTTTTTTTTTTCTTATTTTCTTTTTCTACTTTTATTGTAAAAAACAAATTGAATTGTATGGATACACCAAAGTGAGGAGAAGAGGGAAAGAGAAGGGAGAAGTAAAGAGGGAGTGAGAGGGAATGTAAGGAGGGTGAGATGGAGGGAGGGGGAGATGTCTGAGGGGGTAGGGAAGTAGAAGAGGGGAATGCTGGAGGGGTGAAAGGAAAGTTGGAGGGGGAGAAGAGAGGGTGTATGGGGGAATGAAGTGTCATGTGGGGTTTTTTTTTTTTTCCCTTTTTTCTTTTTTTTTTATGCACAGTATATAAGTGATTGTATAAAATGAATATGAAAATGAAATAAAGATATATATGAAAATGAGTTTTACTTCTATTTTTATTTTTATTTTACTTCTATTTCATTTTTGTAATGAGAAGTGTGTGGTGGCTCACAAAGTTAGAATACTGGCCGCCAATTGGCAGGTTCATGTTTGAGACCCGCTTCTGCTGCGGGATGGGGTGAGCTCCTGTCACATGCTTCAGCTCCTGCCAACCCAGCAGTTCAAAGGTGGGTGACGGCAAGTAGATTAATGGATATCACTTTGGTGAGCGGGACTGGGGGGGGGGGGGCAAAAACAAGCAAAAAACACCCAATTTTTTACGAAAACGGGCCCATTTTTTGTAAAAAAATAAAGGGGGGCATACATAGTCTTTAGGACACTTATTGAGTGCTCCTGGGGGCTGGGGGGGGGGGGGAAACGGCCTATTGTTTGTTCATTTTTGCCCTCCCCAGCCCCCAGGAGCACTCTGGAAGCCTCCTAAAGGCTATGCACGGCCATTTTTGCAAAAGGGATGGGGTTTGGGGAGGCCAAAAATGTTATATTCAGTGTATAAGGCACACCCAGATTTTCACCCTCTCTTTTGAGGAAAAAGGTGAGTCTTATACTCTGCAAAATACAGTATATATTATGTAGAACACAGGGAAGCAAAACTTTTTTTTGGTTTAGGGCTTATAGTTTGTTTTGTGCCCTGTTTAGGGGCCACAGGGGCAAAAGAGTAGGCAGAGTGAAAATGTTCACCCACCTTGTTATGTTTAAGCATGTGTGTATGTATGTGTGCATGCATATACACGACCATGTTGAGGAGCAAAATGGATTGCTTTTTTTTTTTAACTTTGACCCCACTTAATAGAAAAGCATTGTCAATTTGTAAAGATAAGGTTTCTGAAAGAAATGCAATTAATGTCTCAAGTAAAAATTACAGCTTAAGAAGAAGGACGGAAGAGGAAAAGGGTGACGATTTTCCTCTCTTTCATTCACTTCCAGCATCCAAAGTATTTGGCTGAAATCCAATAAAATGAATATAGAAAAAAATATAATGAAACAGTAATAACAAATGAGTGAGAAAGGCCAACAGGAACTGAATATTCCTTTTCTTTTTCCTTCCTTCCTTCTTTTTTTCTTTAAAAAAAATGAAGTTTGCACTTCAGAGTAGCAATTTAGCAGATTAAAAAAAAAACACCCTCTTCAGACATCTTCTACCATATGGATAAATCACTCAAAAATATGGCATGATTTGTTCTAACAGAATCTGTGTGGTGTTCTTCATTATCTCAGAAAGTGATGGGGGGGGGGCTTTTTTCCCTAACCTCTTGGCCTCAGCGGTAGGCTGCATTGAGGCTGCTTTCACAAGCTTTTGAGTAAGAACTCCTGGTACCTTATGGGCCACCAACTGAGATCATGATTATAGCTTATTAGAAAACCATTAAAGGATTATCTGTTCTCTGTGACTTTTTAAAATAAGAAAAGAATCCATTTTAGCCACACACTTAGTAGGGCTCTGCAGTGCATTAGATCTGAAAGCAAAAAAAAAGGGGGGGGGGACTTAAACCGAGCCAAGTATATCTATTCCCAGAAGTGAACTGCTCCGCAGTCCTAATATTTGTTTATTGGCTTTTAATAATGAAGTTATTTATAATTAAAAAACCAGCAAGTGTAATACAATATTATTATTCATGATGGATTTTATATATATTGTGTAGACCAGTGTTTCTCAACCTTGGTGACTTTAAGTCATGTGGACTTCAACTCCCAGAATTCCCCAGCCAGCTATGCTATGCTGGCTGGGGAATTCTGGGAGTTGAAGTCCACAGGACTTAAAGTCACCAAGGTTGAGAAACACTGGTGTAGACTGTACAATGCAATTTAATTTTGATCAGCCCTTTACTTGAGAGAATTTTTTTCTCACAGAAAAATGCAACAATTTATTTAAAAAAAACCCAATAAACGGACCCGTGGATCTAAAAAAAGCTGTTTAATTTTTTTAAACTTCCAAACGAAGATCGATTGTCTTACAACCTCCACATAATTGTCCCTCCGTACCACGTTAGGCTTACTAGCTCGATAATTTTGTACTAATGAATAATGTATACCGAATACAATAACTTACTCTGCCCAGAGGACTCATCGGATGTGCTGTGTAATCTGATGTCAAATTATAGTGTGCAGCTTCAGACACCATGTTTAATGGTCGTTCTTTCTTTTCTTCTGAAGTCATAGCTGCTGCAGTCCTGAAAACAGAATATTCAATTACATAGGAACCTGCTGGGTATTCAAGACTAGAAGGGGAAAAAAAAACACACCCTTAATTGTTTTTAATAAGAGTCTGAATGTGTTACCTGTCCAGATTCCCAGCAAATGTTGGTGCAAAACAATAATGACTATGTAAAACATGTCTCTCTGGAGCATCCTAGAGTAGATTCTCAACAGGTAACGCAAAGTATCTCTCATTTTAGTAAATCCCATACCTGAAAACTTCTCAGGCCTATAATGCTAAAAAGGAAACAAAAGGGCTGCTGAAAATGAGTCCATTTGTGCCCAATTTTATGAATCACAAGCTCATATTAGCTGAATGATTAACCACTGCAGTAAATTGCTGAACTTTTGAGTGGTCTCCCAGGCTACGACTGAATGAGCCCCATTGGTTTTGGCATTTCCCCCCCCCACACACACATTATTGGTTAACTTTCTTCTTGTCTTAGGAGACCTGAAGGCCAGGTGTCCAGTGTGTATACTGGTCTTTGGATTTCTTGTGTTCTGGCATGCACGCATATGTGCGCTCCCATGCATTCCGGTTTCGAGACTCAGTGCCGAAAAGGTTCGTCATCATCGATATACACTATATTGCCAAAAGTATTCTCTCACCTGCCTTTACTCGCATATGAACTTACTCGCATATGAACTTACTGTAAGTGACATCCCATTCCTAATCCATAGGGTTCAATATGACGTCGGTCCACCCTTTGCAGCTATAACAGCTTCAACTCTTCTGGGAAGGCTGTCCACAAGGTTCAGGAGTGTGTTTATGGGGATTTTTGACCATTCTTCCTGAAGCGCATTTGTGACACACTGATGTTGGGCGAGTTTACGTGGCCTACGGCTTCGTGGCTGAGTTGCTGTCGTTCCCAAACCTTTCCACGTTTTTATAATACAGCTGACAGTTGACTGTGGAATATTTAGGAACGAGGGAATTTCACGACTGGATTTGTTGCACAGGTGGCATCCTATCACAGTTCCACGCTGGGATTCACTGAGCTCCTGAGAGCGACCCATTCTTTCACCAATGTTTGTAAAAACAGTCAGTATGCCTAGGTCCTTGATTTTATACACCTGTGGCCATGGGAGTGATGGGAACACCTGATTCTGATTATTTGGATGGGTGAGCGAATACTTTTGGCAATATAGTGTATAACAACTATACATTAACAATTATATAAATAAATATTTAGAATATAAGAACATATAATATTTTTTACACCTTTTTGTAAACACGTACTTACTGTTCATTCACGACAAATATGCAATTGTCCTGTGAGGGCTGTCCTGTGACTGGATGCTTGCAGGTCACTTTTCGTTCATTGTGACTGTGGAGGAAGAAATACAGGAATTATTTAAGTATGTATTGATTAATTTTGCAGCTAATTGGTAAACCCTTTTGAACTTTTTGCACGGAACAGAAAAAAATGAAATGACATACATATTTGATGATCGGAAAAAAAAACTGTAGACCAGTGTTTCTCAACCTTGGCAACTTGAAGATGTCCGGACTTCAACTCCCAGAATTCCCCAGCCAGCATTCGCTGGCTGGGGAATTCTGGGAGTTGAAGTCCGGACATCTTCAAGTTGCCAAGGTTGAGAAACACTGCTGTAGACAATAGGAAAAAAAAGAGAAAGCCATGATATAAATTTAGATTACGTTTAATGTAAAAATATTTTTATAGTCTGTGAAACAGAGATGGAAGCAATTTCCTTCCTATTTTTCTTTTGACTCCTCTTGGCTCTCATTCTGTTTATATTCCGGTTTGTCTCCTATTCTTCAAGACAGCTTAATTCCCCATTGCATGTTGATACAGATCAGACTGTCTCAAAGGTGCTTTCTTCGAAAAGCAACAGGGCTCTTTTTCCCTTGAGGAAGAAGAAAACATTTCGCTTCTTGTCCAAGAAGCTTCATTGGGTACTGATAGCGGGAGATGGAAGGTTAGGAATTGTCATTGAGACTGGATGGTGGGGGATAGAAGGATAGGGTCCATGGTTCCACCACAAAACCGCGTTTGACTAAAGCGCGCTCGACGAAACCATGTAGCTGACATCATCACAGGGTGACAACAGTGCGGAGATAGAAGCACGCTGTAAACGCTAAACCTAAAATTAACCCCTAAACCTAAACCTAACCCCCCTAAACCTAATCCTAAACCTAACCCTTAACCTAACCCTAAACCTAATCCTAACCCTTAACCTAACCCTAAACCTAACCCTAACCCTAACCCTAACCCTTAACCTAACCCTAACCCTAACCCTTAATCTAACCCTAAAGCTAACCCTAAAGCTAACCCTAAAGCTAACCCTTACCTTAACTTGAATCGACTTGCTTTCAAAGCACTATTTAAAGCGCCCTTCTTTCTCCGCGCTCGCTGTTGTCGCCCTGTTGATGACATCAGTGACGCGGTTTAATCGGGCGCGCTTTAGTCGAGCGCGGTTTTGTCGTGCCCTGAAGGTCCATCCTCCCATCATCCAGTCTCAACTGTCAGTACCTATCCTTCCTCCCAACCGCCATCACAACTGATGAAGGTTCTTGGATGAAAAGCAAAATGTCTTCTTCTTTTTCCCCAAGGGGAAAACAAAAAACAAAAACAGCGTAGCAGCCTTTTGAAAGAAGTCCCTTTGGGACAATTATAACCTGGATGACTGAGGAATCTCCACAGACATAAGGAATAGACGTTAGCAGATCTCCTCCTTTTGACAGCTTTCCCTCCCAAAGTTAAGTTAGTTGACTCCCTTGTTTTGGAAATATGTGTCTATCCCTTCTCCTTCTTCTTTTTGGCTGCTCCTTGGGCAGAGGGGTTATTGTAATTATGCTGTTGAGTGATTATTTTTCTAAAGTTTCTCAGATTCTTTTTGAACTATGTCATGTCATGTCACGAACGGCAGAAGATAATCAACTTATGCGTGCATATAATCTTCAGAAGACAAAGGAGAAAAAATTGATAAGATATAGCCCATGTATACTGGGGAAAGATCCAAAGATCTACTGTAGTTATTATGAGAATGTAGGAGTCTCAAATGAATTCTCAGTTTTCTTTTTCTAAAGGTGTGCGTTTGTGCGCACTATCGCGCACCTACCTGCACAAGCGCCCCCCCCACCTGTGGGAGGGCTCCTCATTTTATCTACATCTTTTTAAATCCTCAAACCCATCATTTACTGTATTTTAATTCTTTCATCAAAAAGTCCATATAAGGTTTCCTTCTCTTATCAAAAAAAATTCTGTAAATCACCAATTAATTGTTTATCATTTAACTACTTTTTATAACATTTAGTTCTTCTGGTAAGGGCCAAATGCCTTGTAGTAAACACCCATTCTCCTTATGCCTGCTGTTATGCTTATTTAAAACTTCTCAAAGTTTGCAAACAGGGGGGAGGGGAGGACATGAAAAGGCAAAGCTTCAGTGATGCAACAACCTTCAATATACAGAATATTCTGCCAAAACGATAGTGATAACTGGTGGTGAAATTCCTATATAGGGAACATTAGCATCTGATAACACTTGAAACAAAACAAAATAAAAAGCATATTCAAACATATCCAGGCATATTTTAAGATTGAGAGAACGAGGCGCATAGAAGATACATTCAAGTAAACTAAAATAAAATCAATCTCTCTGCCCGCTCTCTCCTTCCTTCCTTCCTTCCGTCCGTCCGTCCGTCCGTCCGTCCGTCCGTCTATCAAGAGGTGGTTTTCAGCCGGTTTGGACCAATAGTAGAAATTTTGAGTAGTTCAGAGAACCGGCAAATACCGCCTCTGGTTGGCCCCGCCCTCCCACCCCTGCCGTTGCCTGTCCTATATTCCCTTGTTTTTTAGCTCAGCGGATTCACGCAGCAGAGAGGATTGTTGCGCCTCAGCTGAGCTAAACAACAGCTCAGCTCACCAGTGCTGACACCGAGGGTGGTCTTTGAGTGCTGCGCACGCACGCGAAGCACGCTCTCCTAGAACTCGTAGGAAAAGATTTGGAATCCCACCCCTCTCTCTCTCTCTCTCTCTCTCTCTCTCTCACTCTCTCTGTGTGTGTACACACACACACTCACATATTATATATTTTATTAAACTATATATAGTTTAATAAAAAATTAAACTTTGTCTTGTATCTTCCATCCTTATGAGTAGCAGAAGTATAAATAATAACTAAGTTCTCCACCGCAAGATCTTCCCCCTGTGTTTTATTTTTTATTGTTTACTGCAAGCTGCCGGAGTTGATTTCATAATGCAGCCATCTTCCAAGGCCTATTGTGAACTTGCAAAGCTTTTGCATAGTGGGATAAATGTCACCCTAGCCAAACGGGTGAAACAGTGATTGCCTAAAAGCTGTACACAACGCTGCCCATCCGAGAAAGCAACCTGTACTTTGCCAACTTGCAGAAAGGAATCACTGCCCATAACTAATCGGAGAGTATGTTGTAACAGTAAGCATGCATATGGATGGGTATACTTATCTCCAAGACTTGGAGATAAACATTAAAGATTTGCACGTGAAATCAGACCTATGTTGAGTATTAGGTAAACCAGTATTAAGATACTTGGGTTATGGACCCTCGAAAGCTTAATTGGTGCCTCTAATGAATGGAGAGGGGGGGGAGACTAAACAACTATTGAGGCTATTGTTTCACTGATTAGCAATTACCACTCCTCATTTAGTTTGAATGCATTTATGTTATGTCAACTCTGCAACTCTATCTCTTAGATGACATTAATGTTAAAGATTTCCCTGAAGCTTCCCAGGAAAAATAATACTTGAAAAGCTCTGCTGGGCAAATTTTTTGTTTGACGGCTGTATAGCAACCTGATCATCTCATCTTTTCCACAGCCTAGAATTCCTGTAGGTTTTCTTGCAGGTTAATTAAATCTACCTGTCTGGAATTTAAAACCGGCATTAATTGCCCTCCTTTGGGTAGTAAACATTTTATTCTCTTGTTTCTTTATATCCTTTTAATTATGTGAAAGCTGTCAGTACGTAACCTACTTGCTGTTTCTTCTCGGAGCAAAATAGATTTGCTTTAACAAACTCGTGTTATCTTCATCATGCAGAATTAAAAAGCCCCGGAGACAGATGAAAGCAGAGGTATGTTTTATTCTATTTTTATTTTTTAATGTCAATGTAATGGTATTTGGCAGCAGCCAGCCTAAAATGTCTACGATCCAGAAATCCACAAACCTTCATTGCCATGCAGGGCCATTCTTCCTCAAATCAATATGTAAGTAGCTCTCTCCATCAGCGAAGGCTTCAGAAGTGGGCACAGCTGGCTGAGATATACCAGCACCAGAAATCAACCGACAGCTTGCATCTTAAATCTTCTTAACAGCATTTTTTTTTTTTTAGTTAGGAAACCGAGGACTCAATATTGCATTTTACACAAGAGGTTGGAACCCAACATTTCTGTAGCTACCCTGTTTCCCTGAAAATAAGACCTCCCCGGATAATAAGGCCAATTGGGCTTTTGAGCGCATGCGCTAAAATAAGCTCTCCCTGAAAATATTGCAACGCAGCAGCAGCCATGAGGTGACCACACTCGCCGCCTCCTGCACCTCAAAAATAATAAGCCCTCCCGGAAAATAAGGCCGAGAGCTTATTTTGGGGGTTAAAAAAATAAGACCCTGTCTTATTTTTGGGGAAACACGGTACATCAAATCAAATCTTTATTAAGGTCACAGACCAGCATATCTACATCTACACAGATAGCTGTCAAATTGGTGTCTGTTTGGCAAAACAACATAAACCCAAGTTCTTGGATTTACATGCCCAGACACTGTGCCATCTCTGATGGAATGTTCTGGGCTGGTTTGGGCAGGTGAATATGTTTATGTATTTATTATATAAATACATATAAATAGATTACATATATATGGCTATCCAATTCACACGCAGAGATTCAGAACTGGTTGTGCTATATTCCTGTCAAGCTTCTTACGCAAGTTCATAATGTAGAAAGCAAGGTTCTCACAAATTCCAAGTGTAAAGGTTTTATTGCAATGGACAGGGTGTTAGGGAACACAGTTTTAGAACCTGGCACCATATTCCTTGACCTTCATTTGTGAGTAAGAATGTTAGGATGGGGCTTTTCTGGGAAGCTCTTTTGACCCCCCCCCCTTATTCTTCATCTTTCCATCTGCTTCATCTCCTAATGTAAGGGTGTCAAAATCAAGGCCCGGGGACCAGATCCGTCCACGAGGTGCTTAGATCTGGCCCTGCAGGGTCACCTTGGAAACAGCGAAGGACCGCCTAGCAGCGTTTCTGTCGGCGAAAATGGACCTCGCGAGGGCTTTGTGTAGGCCTCCCAAGGTCCATTTTCGATGGCAGAGGGTTGCAGGAGGGTATCGCAGCTGATAACGGAGCTTGCGAGGGCTGTGGGCCCCACTTGCAAGGTCCATTTTCGCTGGCAGAGGGTTGCAAGAGGCCACCGCAGCTAAAAACGAAGCTAGGGAGCCTGTTTTTGCTGGCAGAGTGCTCGGGCCACCTCAGGCGCCCCTGACACAAGTGATGTTGAGCTGGCCATGCCCACCCAGGCCCCCCAAGCTCAAACAGAATCCTGATGTGCCCTCAATTGTTTGACACCCTTGTCCTAATGGATATTCTCAGAACTTATGACCATTTATTTAGCAATTGTTCGAAGCTACAATGGCACTGAGAAAAATGACCTCCCACTGAGCCTTGCACTTAGGTCTGCCTCAGCATCCCCACAGTCAGGTGATTAAAATTCACACTCTTGATAACCTGCAGGTATTTATGATAAGAGCTGAGGTGGCGCAGTGGTTAGAGTGCAGCACTGCAGGCTACTTCAGCTGACTGTTAGTTGCAGTTCGGCAGATCAAATCTCACTGGCTCAGTGTTGACTCAGCCTTCCATCCTTTCCAGGTGGGTAAAATGAGGACCCAGATTGTTGGGGGCGATATGCTGACTCTGTAAACCGCTTAGAGAGGGCTGAAAGCCCTATGAAGCGGTATATAAGTCTAAGTGCAATTGCTATTGCTATTGCAGAGTCCTGGGGTTATGTGTGATTTTCCAAGATGTCTCCTAATTAACAAAATCAAGGAGAGAACCTGGATTTGCCTAATAACAGCGTATTATTCACTTAACTGCAGTGATTCGCCTAACAATTGTGGGAAAGGAAGGTTGTAAAATTGGCTGTGGCTGCTTACTTAACAACTGCTTTACTTAGCAATAGAATTTCTGGCCCCAATTTTGACCGTAAATCAAGGACTGCATGTATATAGTCTGCACTGCCCTTAAGTAGTCTCAGATTAGAAATGTCATTTTTCTTCAGTGCCATTGTAACTTTGAATGGTCAGTAAATGAACTTGTTGTAAGTCGAGGATCATTCAGCCAAAATGAAGACACTGATTTCACTGTATTTACAGATATATTAGGAAATGGGCAAATGTACATTTCTTACATTTACAAATGTTTTGAAAAAGAGTGTGTGTGTTTATGTGTGTGTATATGTGTGTTTGAGTGTGTGTGTGTGTGTGTGTGTGTGTGTGTGTGTAGGGAATATTTCTTTGCTATTTTTGTTCTCTGCACTAATTCTTCTTTGCAGAGAGATACATGAACATCAAAGATACATGATGCATTGAGAAAATTACTAAAATACTCTGGGAAAATGTAATAAGCATATTTATATCTATATGAAATCTGCAGCTGTACAAGCTTAATATTCCCCCTGAAATGTCACTTCAGGATTGTTCATATTATCTGAAGATGTGAACTTTTTCCTCAATTACATCTGTTTGAAAAAGGAAAATGGAAAAAGCTTTTCTGAAACACAGATGACTATCAGGCTCCATAATCAGAATATTTCTTGGGCAATAAAAGAGCATTACGACAAACTTCAAAGTCATTGAATTCTCACACCCAGGTAGTGATTTTAGCTTTAAGCATCAGGATTTGAAATCCGCATTAATAATCTTTCCTGCTCCCACAGCTTGATGCACACTCTGGATAAGATCTGGATAAGACATTTCATCAATGGAGGTAGTAATTCACCACTGATTTAGGTTGGGTTATTTACTCAAGGGACAGGTCTGTTGAGAGATTTCCCAGTAAATTTAAAACTCTGAAAGACAAGGTTTAAGGTAGCTTAACAACAGTATACTGCAGGCAAATTATAAAATGGATTTAGCCTGCCTTGGAATTCCTAAATCGTTTGCTGACATAGAAATCCAAGTTCTCAGACCAGAAAACTATACATTACATTCACTGTGAATATTCAAAACCCTCAATTTGGACTCAGCAAAGGCAAGGATAAAGGTGCTGAGTACCACGTAAAAAGATAGTGATTTAGTAAAACTATTAGTATTACACCAAATGAGTTTGCTACATCTGTTTATCCACAATAGATATGAAGCTGCAACTTTTACTCAAGATTCTAATCGGAAAGCACATAACAACATAATAGTAACCAGATGGAAGGCAGCATCCCCCACCTGTGGCTTATGAAAATCTTCTATTATCAGGTTTCAGCGCAGAAATAGTAAGCTTTCATTTAGACAGCTAAGAAAGCTGAAGAGAAAAACAATGTCTTTAAAAGAGAAAACAAAAAATGAGACACAAGGACCATATGGAGACATATATTACACAATGGTTAATAACTTACAAAAAGATGTAAGTTAAAGAACATTTCAGATTTTGAGCTCTCTCAACATTTGCAGCATTACTCTGTAGCTCAGGAGAAATACAACGTATAAAACTAGCTACCGTCAATCAATTTTCAACACTTGGGTATAGCTCAGAGGTGGTATTCAGCAGGTTCTGACCGGTTCTGGAGAACCGGTAGTGGAAATTTTGAGTAGTTTGGAGAACTGGTAAATACCACCTGTGACTGGCCCCATCCCCATCTATTCTTTGCCTCCCGAGTCCCAGCTGATCGGGAGGAAATGGGGATTTTGCAGTATCCTTACCCTGTCACACCAACCAAGCCACACCACACCCACAAAGCCACACCCACAGAACCGGTAGTAAAAAAGAATTGAATCCCACCACTGGTATAGCTACAGTGTGTGTGTGTGTGTGTGTGTGTGTGTGTGTGTGTGTGTGTGTGTGCGCGCACGCGTGCACGCACGCGCACATGCACGCACACACACACATAAACTTACTGGTTCCTTTTGATTTATGTCCAGAGGATGCACTAAAGTACTGAATCTTTAGAGATCATTAAGATTATGGAAGTGACTTTAGAGATCATTAAGATTATGGAAGTGACTTTAGAGATCATTAAGATTATGGAAGTGATTATGGAAGCACATAGATTTAGGACAGTCTCAATACATCAGGCATGTTTTAAGAATTCCCAGCTAGTTGCATAGTTAAACTTCTTGGCCAACTTGCACGATATTCTCGTGACTATATTTTAAATATCGAACAATATGTTCAGCAGGAGTAAAGCAGAACGAGAGAGGTCTATCAACATCAATACCAATGCATAAGGTAGTATTTGAAGAAGGGGAATCTTTTAAAAATGTACATGTCAAAAACTACTATTGTGTGTCTCTTAAGGAATCTCAACATACGGTGTTCTGAAAGAAACATTACAGTTTCTGAGGATACTATGGAAGATTGTGCTTTTCGGTCCTTTTTAATCCATCAAAATATTTTCAAAGTAAAGAAGACAAATACTTTCTGCAACATTTAGGCTATGTTCCCATGATCTACTAAACACTCTAAAGAGGTTAATAAAATGCAACTGCCATGTTCACATAACATACCATGCCCAAACAAGTAAAATATAGTAGGCTTATACACAAGTCAGGAAGCACAGACGGTGAAATAGCTTGGTCAACAAAAATAGCATTTATTCAATGTATATTCTGAATGTACATTGATGGAAGCGGAACTGGAAAATGATGAGTATGGCTTTCAAAATGCAGGAAGAAACATACAAAACCTGCTCTATGAAAATCACATTGTTATGAAAGTGGAAGATGGAAATAATCTGCAATCTATATTAATGAAAGTCATGAGACACAGTGAACACAATGTGACTAAGATTAAATATAATGAAGATCATGTTCATGAGAATAGGAATAACAACCAGTCTTAAAATTGAAAATGAAAGCATTAAAGTGGTGGATAGCTTCTGCCTTTTAGGATCAACCAGAAAAACCAGTCAAGAAATAAACTACAAACTAACACCCAGTAGAGTAGCAATCAAGACCTCGGAAAAGATATTCAGAAATTGTGATGTGCCTCTACAGTATCTGCAAAGGCCAGAATCCTGCAGACCATGATTTTTCTCTTTGACATTCTATGGAAGCGAAGGTTGGACTTTGAAGAAGCGCGATGAGAAGATGATTTATGCTTTTGAACTTTGGTGTTGAAGAAGACTGTGAAGAATACGGTAGATAGCCAAGAAATACATGGACTATCAAACAAATCAACCCTGAGTTCTCATTGGGGGCACAAATTATTTCAAATTATCATGGGTTTTACAATCGGCATTTAGCAGAAGAGCACACGGCAGCAAACATTCTAGTGATCCATTTGGCCTTCCACAATTCTTAGTATTCTCATCTGCTACTCCGTTTCCATGAAAATAAGACCTTCCTGGATAATTTGAGCGCATGCGCTAAAATAAGCCCTCCCCCCAAAATATTGCAACACAGCAGGAGCCATGAGGTGATCATGTTCACCTCCTCCTGCACCTCAAAAATAATAAGACCTCATTGAAAATAAGGCCAAGTGCTTATTTTGGGGGTGGGTGGGTTTCAAAAGAAAATATGACCCTGTCTTATTTTCGGGAAAACACGGTAGTAAACAAAGCAACAGCATTACTAGTTTTTATTACGGTTTATAATTTCTGCTAGTTAGTGGATTAGAAACATTTCCATTTATACGCCTAACATTCCTCCCCGCTCTTTCTTTGGCTGGCATACACATGGTCATATTTCAGCAGAGACAATGGGATGATAATTGATGTAAGCTTGTGAGAGGGAATACATGGCTTATACAAATCATTTCACTGAAAGAATATGAAGTAATTCCTTTGCCCTGGGTAGAGCACAAGGAATAAAAGTGTCAGCGACCCTAATTTAAATGACAACAGGAGGGACATAAACTATCTCCATAAACCACAGGTTGAGTTCAGAATTTTTAAGCAATGCTTAAAATAATAATTCCAAACGCACACAGAAAAATATAATTTCTCCGTTTTTAAGCTATTTTTCTACCGACTTCCATCAAAATGTAAGGACAGCTGCACATTTTTTTGGGGGGGAAGGGGACACCACACAATAAAATCTCTTCAGAAATTTGGAAAAGTCATGGAAAAAAAACCCCTGTGTGGGCCATATTATGGGTGTGTTGTCTCACATATAAAAGAGTTCACAAATTATATGACAATAATTATAGATTTTATTAGTTAAAACTAATGTTAGTTCCTTTCTTATTTTTATACCTGGGAAAGAAGTGATTTCAGAATTATCACTGTCGCTCTCACAGCCCAAGTAGCACCGAAAAGATAAAATATATTACAGACAATATAATGCAATCAATCAGTGAAATAAAAGCAGTGTAACTTTCCAAGTTCCATAAAGGGAAATGAAATGCATTGTTATGTCCCTTTAATAGATGTTTGATAGAAATAACAGTTTGCAAATTAAAGGTCCAGTTGTGTCCGATTCTAGGAGGCAGTGCTTATCTCCTTTCTTACCTGAGGGATGCAGTGTTATCCAAAGACAACACAGTGTTATCCAAAGGCAGTGTGAATATATGCTGAGGCACACAGAACTGTGTTACCTTCCCACCAAAGTGGTACCTATTTATCTACTCCCATTTGCATGCTTTCAAACTGCTAGGTGAGCAGGAGCTGGGGCAAGTAACGGGAGCTCACCCTGTTGCACAGTGATTGGGTCTCAAACTTGGGCTGTCAGCTGACAAGCTCAGCATCTCTAACCACTGAGCCACTGCACCCCTTCATATTACTTGAAAATATTAATATTAAAACTAATGAATACAATACAATACAATAGCAGAGTTGGAAGGGACCTTGGAGATCTTTTAGTCCAACCCCCTGCATAGGCAGGAAACCCTATAGCGTTTCAGACAAATGGCTGTTCAACATCTTCTTAAAGACTTCCAGTGTTGGGGCATTCACAACTTCTGGAGGCAAGCTGTTCCACTGATTAATCGTTCTAACTGTCAGGAAATTTCTCCTCAGTTCTAAGTTGCTTCTCTCCTTGATTAGTTTCCACCCATTGCTTCTTGTTCTGTCCTCAAGTGCCTTGGAGAATAGTTTGACTCCCTCTTCTTTGTGGCAACCCCTGAGATATTGGAAGACTGCTATTCATGTCTCCCCTAATCCTTCTTTTCATTAAACTAGACATACCCAGTTCCTGAAACTGTTCTTCATATGTTTTAGTCTCCAGTCCCCTAATCATCTTTCCATCCCCTAATCCATCCTATATCAATAACAAAATGTTAATCACTGGTCGCATATTCTCAGCTTAAGTGAAAATCTATACTATTTTATTCACAAAAGATGTGTGTGTGTGTGTGTGTGTGTGTTATGTCAAAGCACTTGGTATGCCCAAATATGGGAGGGAGCATACTGCTTCCCAGGTGGCTTGACATAACACTTACTTGTTTCCTTGGTTCAGCTGATAAGGGAGGAAAGCTTGTGGCTTAATGGCTAATACAACTGCCTAACATGTAAAAACAGCCCAGGTTCAAATCCCAGTAAAGGTATGGCTAGCTGATGAGAGCTAAGCACTTTCAGTTATTATCCTCTAACTCTGGAGTTAGTTTCCTCTAGAGCATCTACAAATTGTTTCTTTTCAGATATATTTCAAGAGTAATACAAGGCCACTTTAATCGGGCAATCCTTTATAGCCTGAAGCTACGGTAAGAAAGAGCTTTATGTGTACATTTTATAACTAAAAACCTGTTAAGTGAAGAATTGTTACATACAACGTATTGTAGAAGGTTAAGAATGCTACCTGAACAAGCCCTTGTCTGCTCACAAAAATGAGCTCTCTAAGTGATGCAGAAACCAGCAAGTGGTTGTACATTTAACTGCACATTTATATTTGGAGTAATCTACCACAATGATTATGGTTTCTCCCCTGCCAGGTAAGTATTTTTTTCCCAAACATTCTTTATCCCATACAGATTTGCAAAACAGCTGCTGATGGGGGGGTGGGGGTGGGGTGGAAACTAAGAGACAGTTATTTTGCAAGATATCACCTAACATCTTGTAGCTAATTCACATATGGATATAGATTTTAACATACTGGAAACAGATCCATTTAATCAACTAGTGGCTTTTTTCCCCCTTCGTTCTTAACAAAATATTTTGTGCACCAATTCATCCGTGCAAATACTTTACATCAAGCTCTTGAGAACTTCCAATTAATTCTGCACTGCTGAGTTAATCAATCAATTAAAAGGTACTGTGTAGCTTTTCACACATATTGTTCCACATAACAACGACACTGACAAGAGCAGCGGCCTCCAAGGTTTTGGGTACCAGGGATCGGTTCTGTGGAGAGGTTTTTATGTGGATTGGGGGCGGGGATGGTTTTGTGTGCTGCCTGTATCCCACAGATGGGATTTTGCTTGTTCGTGTGGCCGAGTTTCTGGCATACCCACAGACTGGGGTGGGGGGCCTTTGGTCTAGTGCTAACCTTCAAACTGATATCTGTGAAACAAGAGAAATATGTGTTATCACTCATGTGACAGATCTCATATTAGCCTCCAACACTACAAAATAGAAATGTAATAAAAATTTAATGCTCTGTGAAAGTCTACGTGGATCAGTGAATTTCAAAATGTCAACCCAATATTCCTAAGCTTTTATTATTTCCAATGGTTACTATAAGCCGAATCTGATTTAGTTTTATGTTTCAGTCACATCCCATATTTTTATGAAGGTATTAGCCTTCATAAAATGTTGTGTGTGTTGCCCGGGTATTTATTTATAAGGGGAAAATGTCTGGACCAAATGTAATTTCCAATGTTGGATTTTCCCCCTTACCAGAGAAAGCTTCCTTGTGGAGTACTGTGAAAGCATTACCATGGCAACTCGACTACGCTGTACAGTAGAAGCCAGTAGGCAGTATGGCAGGCTGTATCTTAACAGAACACACACCACGAGGGGTGTTAGGGGTGTCTTACCCGCCCTACCCCAATATTTTTCTCCAGAGAGTAAGTCATCTGTGTACCAAGTTTGGTTGAAATTGCTTGAGGTGTTCCAGAGTTATGCTGGAACATACATACACACAGCTGTTTTTAGATAGATGGATGGATGGATGGATGGATTTAATGGCCCTATTTCATTCTTTCATTCTCCCTCAGCCCTAACTAGGAATTGTCAGCCTCTGCTTTGCTGCTGCTTCGGCTGCCATTGAAACGGGGAGGGGGGGGCATGGTATTTGGGAGGGGATTGCTAATTGTGCTGGAGGAAGATTCTGGAGTTCTGCTGCCTGTCTTACTGCGCATGCGGAGGAGGTTTCCCGCCAAGGCCAACGGCACCGACATTCCATCTTGGTGATGCCTTTCAAAGTTCTCTCACACCAGACACTTGGGAGAATTATGATTGGACTGTATCTGGGATGCCAAGGGGTGGGGAATGGGTTATTCTATATATCATTCGCTTTCGCGCCTAAATAATCAGTCTTCGCTTTGCTACGCTTCTAATCATTTATAATTAGTAAAAGTACACTTGATTTCTATCAATGGAGTCTCGTGGTTTTCTTTCCTAATTATTCAATAGAGGAGTGCTGACAGGAATTGTATCCGTTAGCAACCATTTTGTTCTCCTGGACATATTATTTCATCTCACTCTCTTCACTCTATTTGGGAATGCAAGGAAGATGACATAGAATACATTTTAGCTAGTCTTGTATTTACATGGCTACTTGACTTTGTGAGGAAATGTATGATAATGAAGGGTAAGCATGCCAACAGGGGCAATCAGAAGATCCATAAAAAGGAGTATTAATACAATTGAACTTTATTGAAATCAATCAATTTGGTGCCTTTTCCTTTCCTTCAGAAGGGAGGGAAGGAATATTCAAAAGAGTCGGCAGTCAAATCTTTTCTAGCTTACCTGATTTTCTATGGAGAAAAAACAACAACAAATGAGATCAATAAACAAACAGCTATCTATTTCCCACTTTGATCTTAAGAAAGCGGCAAACTCACTAAAAGATTTAATGATGCTTTGCATTTGCATTCCGCATTGCTGCTTTCACAAAATATCTTTTTCACTCTTAACCTGCAGTGGAAATTAATTTTAACTTGGGGAAAAAAAACCGTGGAATTCTTATTATGGTCACTTGAGCTTATTCAGTTTGGAAAACTGGCAAAGTTGCTCCTAAAATTCCAACAAAATCAGAGAGTCTATCTGACGAGCTCAGGTTTTGCCAAGCTTGGAAGCTAACCCAACAGTTTTTTGGTGTTTTTTTTTAACAGAAATTATGCATACAGCATTCATGCACAGAATTGTTCTTGGCCTTGACAGTTCCATAGATAGTTCTATATTTTCGTTAATAAATATAACCCATTGAATTTTTTGTATTGTATTTTATTTGGTTTATTTGTATGCTGCCCTTCTCCAGGAGGGACTCAGGGCGGCGAACAACTCAGGGGGGAGAGGGAACATAAACAACAGTACACATAATTAAAATACACAAAAGTCACGCAGCCATACCAGTCGAGAGGGGAGGGGAACTCATCAACCCCAGGCCTGCCGGAACAGCCAAGTTTTAACGGCTTTCCGGAAGGCCTGGAGAGAGGTGAGGGTCCGAATTTCCGCGGGGAGTTCATTCCAAAGGGCCGGAGCTGCTACAGAGAAGGCCCTCCCCCGGGTGGTAGCCAGATGGAATTTTGTGTGACGGCAACATTGTATTGCTTTATAGCTTCTATAATGCTTAATAAGTTGGGGCCCCTTCGTTGTAATTTATTCCCAAACTTAAGACAGCTATTTGTGATTGCTTGACCTTGGATGTCTCTTGGAAATGTATTGGGGGAACCACTGAAAATGTCCTAGAGAGCCAACTACTGTGTCCCAGCATGGAAACAGGTGTGGTATACACTTACCTTCCCTACCGGTTCGCAAATGTGGGCGCTCGCCACCTCTGCACATGCACAGATCTTTTCGCGCATGTGTTTTTTTTGGCAAAAAAATATATGCCCTAAATGGAATGCCATAGAGCTGGGCGCAGGTAGGCGGAGCCACCCGCGATTTCCACTACTAGTTCGGGCAATCTGGGCTGAACTAGTAGAATACCACCTCTGCATGGGAGGGTATGTAGAGCAAATCCTCTGAAGATAATGTTAGGATTAAGTATGAGTAGGAATATATAAGAAGAACCCCAGCAGGCCTGGGGTTGCTGAGTTCCACCCCTACTCGAATTGGTTGTGCTTGTTGTGTTTTTTAAATTGTTTGTATTGTTGTCTTGTTTTTGTCTTACTTTTTTGTATCTGTTCCCCTCCCCTTGGCTTTTGTTCAGCCGCCCTGAGTCCCTTTGGGAATAGGGCGGCATACAAGTTGAATAAATCCAATCCAATCCAAGAAGCTCAGCTTTTATGGTTCAAAGTTGTGAAAGATTTTATAGGAGAACTTCAGCCCCTTCAACAGGGACTATAAACAAACTAGGAATCAGCAAAGATCAAAAATAACCACCATGAAGAGTTTATCTCACCTAGTCCCATAGTGGTTTGCACTAATTGAAATTGCAGCACTGTCTTCAAGGGGAGCCTCATACATAACATACCACATTGCAATAATTACCAGGGTACCGAATACTGTTGCAAGTCTATCTCTAATTAACCTAAGATTATGGTAGTTGTTCCACAGAGGCCCCTAATCCCTCCAGCATCAATTGATCTGCAAGCACTCTCAGACCCAAATCTGTATCCTAGGCTGACTCTCATTTCTCTATGCAGATGTTTTATCAGCACCTCTGTCTTCATCTGAAATGAAATTTAGTTAACTTCAGGGGTGGTATTTGCAAATCTGAGCGTGCACATGCGCTTTTGGTGAAAAAAAATTGCCTAAACGGGATGCTGTAGAGACTCGGGCGGATGGGCGGGGCCACCTGCGATTTCCACTACTGGTTCTGGTGAACCGGTCCAAACCGGTAGAATACCATCTCTGGTTTACTTGCCCTAATCTAGTCCATTACTATGGCCAGGCATAATTTCAGAAAGTTCAGTGCTTTGCCATAATACAGTGAAAGGAAAAGACAACTGGGTGACGTTAGCACTGATCAGATTATGCGCTAGCAACAGTGGGCCATAGAGTACATCTGAATTTCACAGTTCGCCTGGACAAGAGAATAACGACACAAGAGGACAGGCACATCCCTACACTAGGATACTTCTCTCTATTTGTACAGGAAGTCCTTGACTGACGATTACAACTGACCCCCAAATTTCTGTTGCTAATTGAGACAATTGTTAAGTTTTGTCCCCTTTTTGCAACCTTTCTTGACACAACTGTTAAGTGAAGCATAACCAGTTGTTAATCAGGAGACATATGTCATTCTGGACAGATAGCTGTCCAATCTCTTCTTAAAAACCCACAACTTCTGGAGTTAAGCCGTTCCACTGATTAATTGTTCTCACTGTCAGTCAACTTCTCCTAAATTCTAACTTGGATTTCTCTTTGAGAAAACTTCTTAAATAGATCCTTGTCTCATTTCCTATTTTGAGATTCCACCCTCCGCCGTCCCCCAAAAGGTTTATCAGAAGTTAAGTCTTGTATTCTGGCATCCTTTAGCCTTGAAATCATCTATATTTTGGTATGATCAGTGTTCTGACCCCCCCTCTTCCCACACCAATACACTCCGAGTCAAAGATACTTTCCAGAATTTATTAACAGACAGACAGGTCCTTGACAGCAAACCGGCACAGATAAGCCGTGGCAGCAATCCAACACAGATAAATCTTGGCAGCAATCCAGCCTGACAAGCTCACAATTCTGTTCTCCAACATTAGTTCCTGCGTTAACTTCTACAAGATGGGCGTGTGCACAAGTAGTCCTTATTATAGGCTGGAGAGGAGCCTAATGACCACCAGCTGAGTGCAATTACCTCCTGTACTTGCGCAACTGTTCCTGACGCCTATTAGCTCCTCAGTGCCGGGCATCCAGGAACAACTCACTGTTGGCGTCCGGATCACTCTCCCTTGTCTCCTCCCCACTGGTCCAAGGCTCAGGCACCTCCTGGTGGCCAACCAGCCTCTCTGCGCCCTGCTCGGAGTCGGAACCCTGTCAAGGGTCCTCCACATCCTCCAGAGCTGACTCGTAGGGCCCCTTGCTGTCAGAGTCTGGTGACAGTTCCAATGGCTCCTGCTGGGCCACAACAGATCAGTACAATAAAAGGACAATAAAAGAAAAGTGTTTTTTTTAAACATTTGTTTTATTATCCAAATTATATGATGTACATCTTTTTTTGTCCTTTTGCCTTTACTGAAACTTTTCTATTCACTGATATTCCCATCTGAGTCTATGGCTTTGTAAAATCTAAAACAAAGCTTAAAACTGTATGAGGAATTAATGAAATACTTCTATAGATATGAAACATATTAAACTGGATGTTTTAAGACTTAAGTAAGCAAACATGGGTGGATCAGAGTAAGACATTTTAAATTAGAATATTCGTATTATTCCAGATAGGGCATTCTAGAAAGGAACAAGAGTAGTAATGATACTCAAAGAGACATAGAAGTAGTGTCTTCATGTCTACTTATTACATTCTTCATATTTTTAAAATCTAAATTAATTGCATACTTTATATTCTTGATACAATGTACATACACAAGCATACACAGGGTGTGTGCAAATATTGGCTATACAGTATTTTGAAATATCTCAAGAATCTGTTATTGATGTCAATATTTAAAGAAGAAAACATGATTTAGAAATCTTTTAATTTATGGGCATACATGGCTGATTTGCATATCAGTACAGATGAGCCTTTTCCTGAATGTCTTTAAAATGTAGAAAAGGAGCTATCTATATGTTTCCATAGCAGGAAACTAGCTAATGAGAGGCATTTAGATGGGATGAGTCAACACCAGTGGTAGGTACCAGGTAGAACCGGTAGTGGTTTGGTGGCCTGGGTCACTGGAACCAGCAGCAACCTAGGACTGCTCACCCCCGAACTAGTTCTCTGAGCTGCCATCTTGTTTTTTGCTTCTGCACATGTGCAAAACATTTTTTATTGTATTGCGCATGATCGCGCAAAGCGCACGCGGCACGCCCACAAGCAAATTGGCAATAGTGACTCCCAGAACCCACCCTTGGTCAACAGGATAGAAATGTTATATGTGATTATATATATATATATCATTTGTCCAATCAAATTAAATGATTCTTATATCAGCTTTCACCAAAGGAGATATTATGCTTCTCACATAACACATTGTTTCTGTAGAAAGAGTAATAGAAACACATATGGGTTTCATGTGAATCGTCCATATTACTATAAATTATGATTTTTCTAAAGAAAATTCTTTTCTTTATTTCCACCTTCATATCTAAGGGGTATCTAAAAGTATAAATAGCATTGTTAATATAGAACCATAGTCCCAGAATTGTGGAGTTCAATTCCCAGATGTGTGGACTTCAACTTCCAGATGTGTGAACTTCAACTCCCATGCTGGCTAGGGAATTCTGGGAGTTGAAGTCCATTCAAATTCACATTGCCAAGGTTGAGAAACATTGATTATAGAGAAAATGCACTGCAAATGGCCTGGAATCACTCTAATGTATTTGGCTATTTCAAATTATACATTTGTCAGAGAAAGCTAAGTAAAAGCTTCATTTTAGAAAGAATTTAGGGAACGTGCTATTGTTCATTTTTATGGAATCTTTCAACCGAAAGCCTAGCATTAGGTTTGTTTCAATTGATAAAATATATAACCAGGTTTTCGCGCTAAATACTACTGAGACTTTGCCGACTGAAATGAAATACAAGAAGCTTAGTCCTCTGGCAAAAAATGGAAAACAACAATACATTAACTCAAAAATTATTTCCCCCTCAGATGAAAGAGAAAGAAATTTCTCTATTGTTTGCACCAATAATGTAAGGTAATAAAATCACAACATTTTGTTTCCTTTTGGGTATCTGAAGTAAGTGTCTTAGCTCTACTATGGTTTAATATTTCACATAGGTATGAATCCCTACATCTGTACCAGTGGTGGGATATAACCGGTACGCCCCAGTACGGGAGTACCGGCACCTGCTGGGAACACTAAGTACCGTTCCGGTACAGTGTTCCGGAGGGCCCACCCACTTGCCCGCCCCCCCCCCCCCCCTTACCTGCATTTGAGCCAATTGGGGCTTTCACGCTTAGAGCGTGCGGCTCCTGTGCGATGCTTTGCCGAGCAGCTGGAACATCACAGGCAGTAAGTACTCATGCGCATGCTGCGCATGGGCTGCACGTGTACACATGGTGGACGCCTGGCCCCGTTGCAGCGTACCGGTTGCAATGGGATCCAGAACCCACCACTGATCTGTACAAATGTAACTAGAACATGCATACTATTTATTTACCAAACTGAGACCCAATATAGTAAGTTGATTATGTGCCATCAAGTTGGCATCAACTCTTAGCAACTTCCGTACATAACAAGATTTTTCCTAGCTGAATCTGCCCCCAATCTTGCCCTTTTCCCCACAGCAACAGCCCCCCGTGAGGTTGATTGCACTGAGAGAGAGTGACTGGCCCAAAGTCATCCAGCTGACTTTCATGGCTAAGGCAGGACTTGAAATCATGCTCTTCTGCTTTCTGGCTTGGTGCCTTAACCACTAGAGCAAACTGGCCAAATTACATTTAGAAAAACAATCAAAGCCAGAAACGGAATACTAGTATATTTTTTGCTGGAATTTTTTCCTGGTCTGAATTCCAACTTCTGAGTCATTTGCATGTAACGCTTCAAATTAATTTCATCTAACCATATGTTGCATTACTCATTTTTTCTTTACCACTTGATTAAGTCACACACACATATGCCCACTGATCACATACATAATTCGCCTACAAAAATTTCTAAAACAGTCACTTTAGAAAAAAAATACTATCATTTTAAACCTCTTAGAGTCACAAATGGTTTTGCTCTTTGATACTGAAAATCTAAATCTATTCATAGAACAAGATGGCAAAAATCCCAACACCTTCCAAATGCTGCCCACGATATGTATTTTTTCATTTTGACAGGGCAAATTATTAATTCCCTAGCATGTAAATATACTGGCTATAAATAATGTTTGTTAAATATACATTAAATCAAACTGTTTTTCTTTGAGCCCTGACTGTTATTTGGAATATAGACCCTACCATTCTATTCAACGGTAGAACAATGGTTTTAGACAAAAAAAAATGTATTATTTTGTTTAGCCAGCAATAAATGTTTTTTACATCACTTTAATACATATTCAGTGGCTAAGACGCTGAGCTTGTTGATCAGAAAGATCGGCAGTTCTGCGGTTAGAATCCCTAGCACCGCGTAATGAAGCTCCCGTTACTTGTCCCAGCTTCTACCAACCTAGCAGTTCAAAAGCACGTAAAAATGGCAGGTAGAAAAATAGGGATCATCTTTGGTGGGAAGGTAACAGCATTTCATGCGCCTTCAGCGTTTCCACATGACTACGGAGATGTCTTTGAACAGAGCTGGCTTCTCGGCTTTGAAAGGGAGATGAGCATCGCACCCTGGGAACGACTAGCACATATGTGCGAGGGGAATCTTTACTTTTACCTTTACATATTCAAACATTACAAGAAACATTCTAGACTTCTACACTTCATTTAAGCTTCTTTCAGATCTAAGATAAATCTCATAGAAGATTCCTCATTTGTTGAAGCTGCTTCTCTCCTAGTTATGAGATTGATTGTTGTCTTTAACAAACAATGCTTTGTAAAGTATTCATAATTTCCCAAATGCTTCTGCTCATTCCTTACTTAATATTTTGCAAGTTTATGTGAAAGGGAAAGTATGTGTGGTTGAGAACACTGACTTATGTCAGCAGTTTTTGTATCAAAACCACCCTGGTTCTCCTTTTTTTAATTCCCACACCAGACAAGGGGGCGTCAATCTTAACAGAAGAAGTACCAAGAATGTTTGGCAGTTAACCATCTTGAAATCGGTACAAGTGGTTTCTCAACTACAAAAATAATAACAGGGCAGTCCAAACTCACATGTTCTTCCAATGCTCAATACTATCGAGACTTATTTCTCAAAATAAATTGCATGAAAATTAATGAGAACTGGGCAACGGTCACCTCATCTATTGGTATTTGAAGCACACAATGCTTGAGCAAGGAAGCTATGCAATAGCAATAGCAATAGCAGTAGACTTATATACCGCTTCATAGGGCTTTCAGCCCTCTCTAAGTGGTTTACAGAGAGTCAGCATATTGCCCCCAACAATCTGGGTCCTCATTTTACCCACCTCGGAAGGATGGAAGGCTGAGTCAACCCTGAGCCGGTGAGATTTGAACCGCTGAACTGCTGATCTAGCAGTAGCCTGCAGTGCTGCATTTAACCACTGCGCCACCTATGCCTTTGTTGATCTCTTTCTGACGGCCTTTCCCATCTTGACACAGCCACCAACTATCATCTAGCGGACTTAATGGAAGATGATGGTATGGTTTTTATTCTGAAGTTTTTGGAAGAGAGCAGACACAAAGGGCTGATCTGAGCTTCCATATGAAAGTGTTAAAGCTTAAGACGGATTCTCCTTCAACCATAACCTAATTCCTAAGTAACAACTCTAAACACAGCTTTGCCTACACAGGGGACAAAAAGGACCACTTTAATCTTTAGGGACTAGACCAGCTCAGTAACTACATTATAGCTTCCATCCCAGGATTCAGGCGTGACCCGTCAAAACCGCGGAGGACAAAATCGCGCTCGACGAAAGCACGCATGTGACGTCATCACAGCGCGACGAAAAAAATTGAAATAAAATTAAAATTAAAGCAAGCCGATTCACATAAAGGTAAGGGTTAGGTTTAGGGTTAGGGTTAGGTTAAGGGTTAGGGTTAGGTTTAGAGCGTTAGGGTTACATTTAGCGTTAGGTTAAGGGTTAGCGTTAGGTTTAGCGTTACGTTAACGGTTAGGTTTAGGGTTAGATTTAGGGTTAGGTTAAGGGTTAGGGTTAGGTTTAGGGTTAGGTTTGGGGGGGTTAGGGTAAGGTTTTCGCTTTATTTTTACATTTTTCGATCACAGCGCGATGTTTTCGTCGCGCTGTGATGACGTCAAATGCGCGCTTTCGTCGAGCGTGATTTTGTCCTCCGTGGTGGAACCGGATTCAGGAATCTGAACCACAGAGCTCCTTGAATCTTAAAAAATAAAATAAAACCCAGAAAAGTCTTCGCAACTCAAAACTAAAGTCAACTCAAATCTAAAGCCTAGAGTTTTTCAATAAAAGGTGTACAGGCAGTCCACGTTTAGTGACAATTGGGACCAACAACTCCATTGTTAAGTAACACAGTTGCTAAGTAAACCATTACTATTATGATCTTATTCAACTTTTTTTTTTTGCTTTATAGACCTGCAAAGGTTGTAAACATAAGGAGTGGTCCCAAAGTTACTTTTTCATTACCATTGTTATTGTCAACAAGAATTACCTGTAGTTAGTTATGTAGACTAAAGAGCACAGAAAGAGGTATTATATAAAAAAAGCAAAGGTAAAATTACCATTTTGATTCAGTTTGAGCTGAATAAAGTTGAATCGTTTTTTTTAGCAAGGATCATATTTGGTCTGTCATGCCTGCTTTTTTCATGCAGTTCATTTTTTTTTTTAATTTGATCATGCAGAGGTCTTTCAGACTAAAATTTGTATCATTACTTTAATCCTACTTGTAGTTTTAGTGACAATGTAAACTGTAGCTGTTCTTGGAATTAACAAGTAGCTTGCAAAGTTCCAATTTTTCTCTCAGCTAAGCACCATTTATAGCAAAGGTGTTTCAATCCAACTAATTTTTCTTCGCATTGCTGTGGTCTCACCTTCAGGTGATAAATGATGGACAACAATCACTCTTGTCCCAGTGAGAGATGAAGAGAGATGAAGAATTAAAACTGCTAACTTGCAGGAAAGTAAATTATCAGACCTTGTTTAATACTAAGGTCACAGTAACTGTTGGTTAGTAAAGCCACATTATCTACGTAGGTTTAAGTTATAACAAAAATGAATGATCTGTATGAAGATCACGGGCAACAACGTTTACTTTATGGGGGGAAAAATACACAGAAAAAAATTCTCCTAGCAACCTATTCTCCTAGCTGGGATCAATATAAGCCATTCCTTTCTAGTGGATAATAAAATAATCATTAACAAAGCTTGTGGATAACACTAGCAACTATCAGTCAAATCTACTTCACAAGATTGCCAAGAAGACATTTGTTACATGCTTTTAAAAGCTTCGAAAGAAGATTAAACTGGGAGAAAGACAGAATCTCAATCCTGAAGTCTTGAGAGGAACCACTTTTTTTTGGGGGGGGACACGGATGGACACGGACACTGCTAAAATAGAAAAGACATTTGAAGCATATGCTGTCATGGGGGGGAAAACCAACATTATCAGTATACATAATGATGTAGGAACCCTGCTTTGAAATGTTACACTCCAAATTGTGAATATGGGTGAAAGATTTAATTAAAAACAAAGTCACTGGGGACAAAAGGATAGACGTAAGATCAAGCTTAGTCCAAAATTGAGAGAGCATATATATTACTGATCAAAACCATAAACAACCAACTTATGTAAAAAGATGAAGAATGTTCAAAACCTTTGTATGTGGGACTAGTAAGATGTATCAAAGAAGAATGAGAGAAGAATAATCACAATCTCTCTCTCTCTCTCTCTCTCTCTCTCTCTCTGTGTGTGTGTGTGTGTGTGTGTGTGTGTGTGTGTGTGTGTGTGTGTGTCTAATAAGTTCCCTTTGTAGCATCCTAAAATATGCCAAAGAAATGTAATCACATTATCAGCACCAACTCGGGATTCATTCAAATTCAATCTTGGTATCATCATGTAGCTACACTTAACTGATCTTAAAAAAAGATACAATACAATAGCACAGTTGGAAGGGACCTTGTTGGTCTTCTAATCCAACCCCCTGCCTAGGCAGGAAACCCTATACCGTCTCAGACAAATGGCTATCCAACATCTTCTTAAAGACTTCCAGTGTTGGGGCATTCACAACTTCTGGAGGCAAGTTGTTCCATTGACTAATTGTTCTGTCAGGAAATTTCTCCTTAGTTCTAAGTTGCTTCTCTCCTTGATTAGTTTCCACCCATTGCTTCTTGTTCTACCCTCAGGTGCGAGAATGGGAGAATACAAGATACTCCAGACATTTCTAGAGATGTACAGCAATTAGTAGCTTCTAGAAGCATCTTTCCTGCTCTAAGTTCACATGTGGCAAAAATAAAAATAAAATAAATATGAAAAAAGCATTCCTATAACTATGATGTGCAGGAGAACCATGGAAAAAGCCATGAAGCTCTTTCCAATACACAATACCCTTGTCTTTATTAGAAAACCAAGGAGTACTATGCTAAAGCCATGATGCATTCATGTAATACCTGGATAAACAAATCCCAGGAGTAAGTCCATACATAGATTCACCACAAGAATTTGGAAGATAGGTTTCTAGAAAATTCATCAATTTATCTCACTTTTTAATCACACTGTTCTTCTCTTGAATAGTTATTTATTTATTTATTTATTTGTCTTGTATGCCGCCCACTCCCGGAGGACTCCGGGCGGCTCACAAAAGACAAGGGAAAGGGGGAAAATGAGACAAAGACAACATATTAAAAACAAAACCAACATTCACAATTTCCGTGGAGGTAAATGCTTCTCTAGTGTTTTATACAATAATTTAACAATGTGGCTATAGCCCTGGACAAGAACTTGGTACTATAATAGCATCTCTCTATCTCATTTATCTCCATCTAGTATCACATACTTTCCCATTTTAGCTAAGCTACTGCTAAAGTTGTATTAGACTGATATAGAACTGCCAAAGGTGGGGGGAATGGGGAACAGGGGCAGGACCCTTTCTGACTCTTCAGAAGTTGCTAAATTTATCATTCTCAGCATCCGTCTCCCTTCACTGGATAGGCCGACTTAAGTCCCCTGGGAATTGTGGTTCAGTAACATCTGGAGGGCTACACTTCCTTCAGTGATGATATGGAGAGAGACTCAAGAATAAATAATGCCCTGTGTTTGTTTTCATTTTTCACCACAGCAGATGTCCACTATTTCATGGAACCAATTAAGATAAAATGGAATGAAAATGCTTTCAATGATTATGACACCAACAGTATTGGAGAAGTTTTGAGAAATATTAAGTCTATGTAAGTATAATGCTAAACATGAAAACAAGAACATTTTAATATATTCCAAGGAATGTGATTTTTAGGAAGAAGCCCCCATACATTACCAATGAGCATTTTCAACTATTTTAAAGAACAAAGACTACACAAAAATTTGCAATTCTAAATCCTTAATACAAAATGAATCAAAGAATAGTCACTAAGGAACGATTCTGTTCTGAAACCAAGCTAATATCATAGTATAAAATTGACCTAATCAAACTATGAATTCAAGCCACGATTGAATTCCCCTTGCCATGGTATCATTTGTTGGATTATCAGCTTGTCTGCCATAGGAATTGCAACAAGTTGAATAAGATGTAGAAAGAAAATGTATTTATCCTTATTGTAACGCATGCTGACATCCTGAATGGTAAAAAAAAGTCAACACATTAAATTAAAGCTATTAAAATAATGCTATCATCACAAAAACAATTTTGGCATGGAAAGATTTTGTATGCCCAACTGCTCTGGCGATACAATTAAAAACTGTTTCACTGTAAAGGTTTTTCATTCCAAGAAGTGATACGTTTGATCATTTGAGTAAACAGAGGGTCTGTTTATAAATCACGGGATAGGAGCTCAAATACCTGCTAAATTTGTTAAAATAGAAGCATACATTCAGTTTCAAATACCACATGCTGTTTTGTTAGTATAATCATCTCCAAACATTTTTATACAAATGTTAGAATTTCTAGAAGAAAGGCTACCAGAACTGTCAGCTAAAAGGATGCTACAACTATCAATCAAAAACAAAAAAATTTAGGAAATCAATCAACAGACACATACTTTTTTAAAAGTGTGGTTGGGGATTAAGCCTCACTGAAAATACTAAACCATTTAAACAACAGCCTCTGAAATAACTGCGGTAAAAAAAATATGCATTTGGTGAATAAGAGACAATTAAAGATCTTTCAAACAGTGTTCAGATTCTACCTTTATATCAATTCTATATATTTATTAGTAATGGATGTCACATACTGTCATTATTTCCCTGCCCTCCCTCTGAACAATGACCAAATTGTCTTCAGGAAAATCTCTAGAATAAATGTTGTTCTTTCATTATCTTTGTAATAGAAACAAGGCAGTTTCCTTCCAAGGTTATTGCCATTTCTGTTTTGCTACTTCAATGGTAGCATACTAGCTTGGCAATCTATACAAAGTGTCAAACTTAACAATTTCTAATTCCTGTGGTTGTTATAATACTGTCTACCAAATCTGGATGGGAAGAAATGGCCAGATGGTAACTACTACACACGAAACACATAGTAAGTACTATTTCTAAAACTGCTTTCGCTTAAGCTACTTCAATGTTGATCTAATTCATCAGCATTCACCCTCTAGATTTATCCCGACGATTTTTTCAACCACACAGCAATGTTGTTGTTGTTTTTGCAATACAATCCTTGCACCTATGAGAAACCCGACCCACAAACAAGAAACTACAGCTAAAGAAGGAATCAGAGCAGCAAACCGTTTAAAGTAAAGCTAAAGAAGAAATCAAGGGAAGCTCTTTCCTCTTATTTAATGTAAAAACTGAGACAATTTTATACAACTAGATGTTTAAAACACGGCTCGGCTTATGTAAGGAAATAAAGAAGGAGCTTTATTGGGGGTTAAAGAGAATATGCGATAGCTTACCAGCCTTCAGAATAATCCATCCTTCACCAGTGCCTTAAAGAAAGCAACACAGGGAAAGCTACAAGGCAAGAACTCTTTTAGCCTTCAAGCTGCTCTCCAGTGAGCTGTGAACAACCTGAGCTGTAAGGAAAAGCATCTTGGCTGTGAGAGTTGCAAGCTTTGTGGGAAAACCGATACTGGAGTGATGTCACACACTGCTTCAGAAACAGAATCACAAGCACTCTTCTCTCACTTAGAGCAGGGGTTGTGCAACAGAGGGTTTATGAATACATGCAAATACCCCCCCCCCCAGACACACACACACACCTCACATCAAAAGCAAGAAATACATGATGTTTCACAATAGCAAGTTCTTTTATTTAACTCCCCCCATTTTTTTTTAGAAAGGGGGTTTAGGCTGCCAGTTCACTCAGAGAAAGTCTAATTGCTATCTAATACCATCAGCATAGCAATTTAAGTCACATGCTTTTACAGCTATAAAGATGAGTTTTTTTGTTTCTCCGAGGAAACAGAAGATAGATTTTTTTTGTTTTTAAAGTCTTGGTGCTCTTCCTGCCACAGAAGCCAAACCGGATTATTTTTTAATGAATGGGAATCTTCTTAAAATTGAAAAGCTCCGTAGGGCTAGGAAATGTTTGTTTTGCTCACTATGGATCGCATTTGCCGCACTTGATAGATCTTATCTTCACGCATATAAAAATAGAGATCCAGACAAAATCTCCTTGTAGAAAGGATTCGACGTCTTTACCTTTTTTGGAAAAGATGCATGCATAATCTATCGGTTCTGTGGGATTAACCAAGGTGGAAAAGGATTGAAAAGATGAACTACCATCTCACCTCTCTGAAATGGGGGGATGAAACGGTAGATAGAGCTGATTAAATAACCGTGCCAAGGGTTTATGTTATGGAAAAAAAGGGCGGACTTCATTTTCTATTCGACTGGAAATGTCCGCTCTTTTATTATTCTGATAGCAGAGGTTTTACAGTGTTTTTTAGGAAGAGGAAGACAAGTTTTTCAAGATACAGGTAGTCCTCAACTTATAACATTACGTTTGGTGACTGTTTGAAGTTATACAGTACCGAAAAAAGTGATTTATGACCAGTGGTGGGATACAAATAATTTAACAACCGGTTCTCTGCCCTAACGACCAGCTGGTTAGGTGGGGCACAGGGGTCATGTGACCATGTGGGCGTGGCCAACTCAACATCACTCATATCGATGGGCGCTTCGCCTTAGCTCCTACAATATAGCAAGGGTTAACCAGAGAGCGATTCGCCTTAGCTGTTACAATGTAACAAGGGTTAACTGGAGAGGCAGTTTCTGTAAGCAGGGCAAAAAGATTAGGCTAGAAACAACACCAGAATGTTTCCTTCCTGCCTTCCTTACAGGATTAGCCCTGGAAAGTGGGGGGGAAAAACAAAATTAGATTTTTTTCCCCAACAACTGGTTCTCCGAACTGCTTAGAAAGTTAACAACTGGTTCTCCCGAATAGGTGCAAACTGGCTGAATCTCACTACTGCTTATGACCCTTTTTCACACTTATGGCGGTTGCAGCATCCCCATGGTCACGTGATTTACATTTGGATGCTTGAAAACTGGTTCATTTTTATAATGGCAGTGTGCCAGAGTCACATGATCCCATTTTGTGACCTGCTGACAAGCAAACTCAATGGGAAAGCCAGGTTCACTTAACGACCGTGTTACTAACTTAACAACTACAGTTATTCGTTTAACAAACGTGACCAAGGAAAGTCATAAAACGGGGCAAAATTCACTTTACAACATAAATTTGGGGCTCAACTGTGGTCCTAAGTTGAGGACTACCTGTATTTTAATCTAACATTTTTAAAAAAACATACTTTATAAACATCTTTTAGCCTGTTACTTTCACGCTAAACGAAAAAAGCTCTTCCTAGCAAGAGGCAGATGCTGTGCCAAGAACCAATGGTGGTGAGTGGTCAACTCATTTATAAATAAGGTTGCACTCCTTTCCAATGAGGGCCCCTGGAGCCGAGGTGGCGCAGTGGTTAGGGTGCAGTACTGCAGGCCACTTCAGCTGACTGCTATCTGCTGTTCGGCGGTTCTAATCTCACCGGCTCAAGGTTGACTCAGCCTTCCATCCTTCCTAGGTGGGTGAAATGAGGACCCAGACTGTGGGGGCGATATGCTGACTCTGTAAACCGCTTAGAGAGGGCTGAAAGCCCTATGAAGCGGTATATAAGTCTAACTGCTATTGCTAACTGCTAGTAAAACTGTGAACTCAATCCTTTTGCACACTGCCTTCAACTACTTCAGCTGTGGTTAAAAACAAGTTATCCTAACAGTTGGCCAGGACTAAGAGGATCTTGGGAAACAAGAACATCAAGGTGAGCACCAGCCTTCAAAATCTATCAGGTAGTCCTCACCTTGCAACAGTTTATTTAGTGGCTGTTACAATGGCGCTGATAAAGTGATTGATGACCCTTTTTCACACTTCTATTGTGGCTCCCCAGGGTCATGTGATTTGAATCGAGATGTTCTGGCGACTCTCATATTTTACGATGGATGCGGTGTGCCAGGATCACGGCATCATCCGTTGTGACCTTCCGATAAGCAAAATATATGGGAAAGGCAGATTTACTTCGTCAACTAGCTTAAGACATGCAGTGGTCCAGTTAAAAACTGCGGCAAAAAGGTCGTAAAATGGGGCAAAACTCACTTAACAACCAACTCATTTAGCAGCATACATTTATTTATTTATTTATTAGACTTATATACCGCTTCATAGGGCTTTCAGCCCTCTCTAAGCGGTTTACAGATTTTTAGCAAATTGCATCAGCAAATTGCCCCCACAGTCTGGGTCCTCATTTCACCCATCTTGGAAGGATGGAAGGCTGAGTCAACCTTGAGCCAGTGAGATTTGAACCGCTGAACTGCAGATAACAGTCAGCTGAAGTGGCCTGCAGTACTGCATCCTAACCACTGTGCCACCTTGGCTCAAATTTGGGGCTCAAGTTGAGGACTGCCTGTATCATCAAAGGCAGAATTAGGATAAAGAACATAGTCTCTGTCAAAACTGACAAAACCGTAATTTTTTCAAAATGTATAGGATTTCTGCAGCATTTGTCATGCCTTTCAGCCCTGTCTAGATTATTGGACTCTTACAAAAATCAATTTTTTTTAATCATATAATTCTCACTTAGTATTAGTCAGTCTCTTTTTTCCAGGGCCATCCTTGTATTTCCCCATAAACATTTCACCTCCAAGTCAAACGTACTCATTCAATCCTACACCATGCCCTCCAGTGAACTCATCCGAGGTCTCTCTCAAACGTCAATCTTGAGATAGTAAACACTCTGTTGGGCTTTTGCCGCGATGGCAAAAAAAACCCCAAAACATTACATCAGTAACTTTTACTGCAACAGATATCAAAAGCAGAAACATAGGAATAATCCGATACTTGGTGGGACTGAATTAATCAAAGTCGGTTCGAGCCTATCACCAAGCTGCTAACTATTTTGCAAATTTGAGAAATCTAAAATTGCTTCCCTGTTACTCTTAAATGAAGGATTATGTTGGAACTCTTAACATTCAACAGCAACTTCCCAGATGTTTTCCTCGTGGGGATAAATATATAATACACAGCTGATGGTTCTAGTGCAGGGGTCAGCAACCTGTGGCTCTGGAGCCACATGTGGCTCTTTCATCCCTCTGCTGCGGCTCCCTGTCACTGGTTGGTTCCACAATTGATAGGGTTAGGGTTGGGGCTTTTGGTTAAGACAGGTCGAGAAAAAAGGACACCACGCTAGGAGGAGACTCTATTGTGGGGGAACCGGACTTCCGGTCATCTCCAGAATTGAACGGGGAGCTTTCAGTTAGGACCTTTGTGGCTCTTTGAGTGTTTAAGGTTGCCGACCTCCTATTCTAGTGACAAGTTTTGCTGGAGGTCTTGTTTGCCTTGCTCCTCTAAAATCCGACTATAGATGAAAGTCTGTGTGTTTACTTCTAATAAACTTCAAACACCAAACAATAAAGCATCCACAAAGCATGAATCAATATATCTGTGGCCCGAAAGTTTATTTGATCAAGTTGGAATTTAAAGTAGAAAAAGGGCCATTGATCTAATGCAAATTTGAGAACTCTTACCTTCTTTCTCTATTATATTTCGTGACCCATAAACTTTTTCCTCTTTCCCCTTGTTTGATTTATATCCAATCTTTTGTTCAGGAGCTCAAGACGGTATATGTAGAACTCCTCCTCCTATTTTTTCCACAGCAACAACTTGTGGAGGTAGCTGAACTGAGAGAATATGAATGACCAGGTGCTTCCATGGCTAAAGACTGACTTGAATCCGACTCTTCTGTAGCCCAGCACTCAAAGAATTTTATTCACCACAAAATATGTTTTATATCTTTAATGCCCAAAGCAGCAAAGCATCAATCTATCTAGTAGTTTGCACACCGTATGCTAAGTTTAGGAACTTTTCATTAGCAATGTAGTAACATTTGCTCCCTCTAGTGGTGAAAGTATTCCATACATTAACTAGACTCCAGGAAATACTTTAACAACCTAATTCGATTCCGATAGCCATAATCGAAAAGGAAACACTATTGATAGTCATTATTGAACACGAATCACTATTCCAAATAAAAATAAGGCTCTGATCACACATGTATCTGACCTCACAGTCTTCTCAGTAAGCTGCTCATTTTAAATAAATAACCTCTGGGATTATTCTATGAAAAATAGTTGAACTTCAACTAGCACTTTGAAAAGAAGGCCCACACAATTTTTTGCAGATGCAAGCAGCATGCAGCAACACAGGATGCCTAAAACACATGTTGCCTAATAAGTAGAGTATGAGAAAGAGGTGAAATCTTGCTAGAGATAAAGAAGGAAGGACCTCTTTTATTACATATCTGATAAGACCCTATGGGATTCTGCATCACACTCAGAGAGGTTTTCTACCTATACATTTCCTGCTTCTTAGAATTAAGACACCCTTCTTTACTTTGGCCTTTTAAATCTCTAAAATCTCCATCCCCTCCCCACTCCAGGGGAAGGATACTGCAAAATCCCCATTCACTCCAGATCAGCTGGGACTCGGGAGGCAGAGAATAGATGAGGGCGTGGCCAGTCAGAGGTGGTATTTACCGGTTCTCCGAACTACTCAAAATTTCCGCTACCGGTTCTCCAGAACCGGTCAGAACCTGCTGAATGCCACCTCTGGAATGGTTGTAAATCACCTATAATCTCCTGCTTCAGTGTTTGCATTTCTAGATCTGCTGAAGCTTTGTCAGAGTAATGCTAAAATAGAAGTCACTCTAGGTGTCTCACCAAGTCTCAAGTGAAGAAATGGTGGGGTTACAGCTCAGTGTCATCCCACTCCATTAGGACAGTTTTTCTTTTTTCTTTTCTGTACAACAGAGAATGACAAATGTTTTTTTCCTCAGCTTTTCACTCCATCTTCGAGTTGCTTGTTAACAAGACCTTGCCTTTCAGAAGTTATACTGATAGGTGCATTACCTGTCACCAGCTCTTTGCTATTTATTTTTTTTTGCCTCACGCTTAACAATTATTCCTTAGAACTGGAGCGAAGGAGTGTGGAGAAAGATAGAATAAGGTGCCCTTCCATTGTTACTCATTTTCTACTATTAATTGAAAATTAAATTAGGGGTTTGATAGGATGACATTGGATGTACAGGGCCTTCTTTACCGACCCTGTGCTCATTTATCAAAATGGTTTGGGGAACATTGCATATAGCCAGTCTTTTACATGCGATTACATCATAATGTTTGGTGTGTATATACACCTACCATTTGAGGATAATGATTCAAGCGTCTAACAAAATAAAATATTCCTCAGGAGTGAAGGATGTTGAATATCAAAAAACATTATGACTGGCCTGTTGTAGAAAAGATGGGACACACAAGCCAGCTCTTCAAAGAAGGAATAGTTTATTTGTGCAGGTTCATAGCAAAAAATAAATGGCCTGAACTCTGAGTGAGATTCAGGAACTACCTTATATAGTTTATCGCTTTTAGCTAAAGCCATCTGTTAGTTTTGGAAACACCCCTCAAGATTTGCCCTTGAGTTACAGCAATATTATGTCTACAAGATGTCATAATACATAGGTCAGCCAATGGACATACATAGCTCGTATTTTGAGGAACTAACAATATGTGTCTACCAGACAGACTAACAGCCAAGCCAGCAAATAGGCTAAAATAGATGCTTCGCTTCAGCATATTTCATGTGCAGACTTCCTTCTAACCCGTGTCTAACCGCACTATGTCTTAAAAGCAAATCTTGTAATTTCTATATAAACAGTTAAACTTAATATCATGAAACTCTAGTTTGGTCCAGGCTTGAGGCCTACTTTGGTTCAGCCTGCCACCTTAGACCAGTGGTCATGTTGGCTGTGGTTTTTCTAAGTCAGGGTCAAAAAATCTGGAAAATCTTAATCTAGGGCAATGATGGCTAACCTTTTTGTCACGCGCACCCATAATGCAATGGGTTCATGACACCCTGTGCAGGCGCACTCATCCCCTGCATGCACCCCCGCCCCTGCGCATGCACGTGACCCCAGTGCTCCCCTTGCCCCCATACATGCACATGCGACCCCCACACACACGCCCTGCCCCACAGCACGCGTCTCCCGCATGTGCCCTACCCCACGAACATGCGAGGCAGATACCCAAAAGCCAGCTGGCTGGCAGGGGTCATACGAGCATGCATAGTGGAGCTGAGCTGGGGCAACCTGTGGGGCACACATGCCATAGGTTCGCCATCACAGATCTAGGGAAAAGATGGCTTATTACAGAGCCATGATAAGAGCTAAACAAAAATGAATGGCGTACACAAAAATGGTTCAACAATTTCCATTTGTCTTTATTACTTATTCTGACTCTATACGATAACACTTACCTAAATGAAATATTCATAAAAGCAAAATTGCAAATAAAGCAACGAGGCATTCAGGTTTGTAGAGACTCACGTAAAGACATTGTTGAAATAGTCTAGTAAACATTGATTAAAAGTCACTCTGTACAAATAAAAGAAAGATGATCAAAATGATCAAACGAGGGGAAGGATACATCATTCCCGGATAGGCTATTTTTGAAAGTTAATATCAAGGTGCACAGAAGAGCTACATCAAAGGCAATCAAGGAAGCCAACAGAGAACCAGACATTTGGTACAAAAGCTCCCTGCGCATCAAGAAGCAAAAACAGATGGCATCTCACTTGGCACTGCCTCAGCTTGATGTAAAAAAAAAAAAAAAAAATCCAGAAAGAATTGGGCTGCCTCCTCTCTGCGACATGCTCTTCATCTCAAATTCTTAATATGCAAATAATATTCATGCATCTTTCCATAGCTTTTCAAACTAGTAAGCTCAGCAGTGCACAATTCAGTCTGACTTGAAACAGTATGTCCTTGATTTACAACACTTCATTTAGTGACTAAAGTTACGGAAAAAAGTGACTTATGACCGTTTTTCACACTTTATGACCGTGGCAGCATCTCCATGGTCACATGATCAGCATTCCGGTGTTTGGCAACTGACTCATACTAATGACGGTTGAAGCGACCTCCTGACAAGCAAAGTGCATGGGGAATCCAGATTCACTTAACAACCATGTTATTAACTTAACAGCTGCAGGGATTCACTTCACCACTGAGGAAAGAAAAGTCGTAAAATGGAGCAAACTCACTTAACACATGTTTCACTTAGCAACTTAAATTTTGGGCTCAATTGTGGTCCTAACTTGAGGATTTCTGTATCTCTGAATCAGAGGAGGCATGCTACGGACTACGCCAGATAGGGTATTCTGGCTGGTGGAGTCCAGGAGAAGAGCATTCTTTGCTTTCAGTTCTGCTCTTTGGAAAATCTTCTCTCTCCCCCCCCCCCCCCACTTGTGCCCTGATTTGTGGTCTCAATCCTCCTGACCTTCCACAAGAGCTTAAAGACCTAGTTTTGCCAGTTGGCTTGTGCTCCAATGGGAGGTCTTCACATTGGAGGTGGATGCTAGACTAATAATAGATCCCCCCCTCCATTCATCCTACTCCCTTCTTCCCTCCCTCTCCATCTTTTAGTTAAGGTTGAGTATTTATCTTTTTGTATTACTTACTTCATACTTGGTTCATTTCACCAAAATGGATGTGCAGAGGCTTTGGGAGGCTTGCAAAGTGCTCCTGGGGGCTGGGGAGGGCAAAAACGAGCAATAAATGGGCAAATTTTTGCTCGTTTTTGCCCGCCTCCAAGCCCCCAGGAGCACTCTACAAGCCCAAAGGCTATGCATGCCCTGGTTTTTGGTTTTTGTTTGTTTTTGCAAAAAAACTGGGACCATTCTGGCAAAAAAGTGGCCATTTTTTGCTCATTTTTGCCCCCTTCCAGCCTCCAGGGACACTCTACAAGTCTCCTAAAGGCTATGCATGCCCCTTTTTGGAAAAAATGGACCTATTTTTGCGAAAATGGGCCATTTTTTGCCTGCTTTTAACCCCCCCCCCCAGCCCCAGGAGCACTTTGTAGGCTTCTCAAACTCTCTGCATGGCCCGTTTTTCATAAAAACTGAGGCGTTCAGAGGATTTGGGAGGCCTGCAAAGTGCAAAAACTTTTTTTAAAAATTTGCCTCTTCAAAATCTTGGTGCACCTTATACTCTGATGCATCTTATAGTCCGAAAAATACAGTATCTCCAGCATCAAATGCACACCAACTGCTGAACACATCAGCTATTGGGGAACAGGGTGCCTGCTGTCATGGTCATTTATATTTAGTTTATTTATATTTGAACTTCCCAATAAATACGTACTTAGTCACTGTGTGAAACCATCATCCTTGAAAGGAGAGGCCTATGCTCTAACCCAGCTCAATTCTTCTTATAAACCCAATTCTTCTTATAAACTTACAAAGCTAAAATAGGATCATGAGTAATCTGAGGTAGCTTCATTAGTAATCTTCTTTTTTCGTACTTCTTGTGCTAAGGAATAAATGTGAGATCTTCTGCATAGGGAAAAGCAAATAAAATGCCATGGTTATCTGAGAGGAAGAGGCGTTTACCTTTTCTTTTCACTCCCAAGATTGGAAAAGGCCAGTTTTTGTCCTCATTTTAGATCTGCATCAGTGTTTTGCAAGCATGTCAACTTTGAGATAGGTGGGATTGGCTGGGTGGGGAACTCTGAGAGTTGAGGTCCACCCATCTTAAAGTTCTCAAGGTTGAGTAATATTGATCTGGATAAATACAATGTCTAAAAGTTTGCAACAAAACATTTCTAAAAAAAAAACAAGGGAAGAACTAAACATTCTGTATTCTTCAAGCCAAACTCTTTTACTGAAAGTTTCTCTGAGTAGAATAGAATATAGAATAGAATATTCTTTATTGGCCAAGTGTGATTGGACACACGAGGAATTTGACTCCGGTGCTTAAGTTCTCAGTATACATACAAGGAACAAAGGCCAAGTGCTTATTTCGGAGGTCAAAAGAAAATAAGATCCTATCTTATTTTCGGGGAAACATGGTACTATGGTTACCTTATGGAAAGCTGTTTTTAATTTAATCTACATTCCATAAATGACCTTCTCCTTTTGAAATTTCGAAATGTTTCGGAACTTCCCTTACAATTCAACATGCATGGCCATGACTAATTAGTCATTCAACAAGGATCGCAAGTAATACATGTATACATGAGACATCCTTCTGCATGATTTCTTTGCATGAATCAGTTGAAATCAATGCTCAAATCGTGAAGTGCTGAAGTCCGCTCTTATCTAAATCGAGTGGACAAAAACAGCTGTTTCCTTCAATAAGTATTTTGCTGCAATGGCCCGATCATTTACAAGAAGTTATAGGAGCTCTAAGTTTTAACAATCTGATAAACAATACTTTCTCTAAAATTTAATTTGGTGCTATTCAGTACTATTTGGTACTAAGAACTATTTGTTTGTTTGTTTGTTTGTTTACAAATAATTCAAGGTGGCAAACATTTAGCAGAATAATAGAATAACACAGCTGGAAAGGACCTTGGAGATCTTCCAGTCCAACTGCCTGCATACCCAACCTACCTCTTCCTTCTATTTTCCCCACAAAAACAACAATCCTGTGAGGTGGTTTGGGCTGACAGAGAGTGAGTTTATTTTAATAAAGGAGAATATTTGTAGCTCAGGGTTTGAAGTGAGAGGTCCTTGGTGCTCTCTGAGCTTGGTTGTTTTCTTGCAGACGTTTCATTACCCAACTAGATAATCTCATCAGTGCTATCCAGTACCAGCATTCATGAAGTTACCTAGTTTGGGTAATGACACATCTGCAATGCGCTCTACATGGGGCAGCCTTTGAAGAGTATTTGGAGACTTCAACTCGTCCAGAATGCAGCCGCGCGAGCAATTGTGGGTGCACCTCGGTACACCCATGTTACACCTATCCTCCGCGAGCTGCACTGGCTACCAATCGGTCTCCGGATACGCTTCAAAGTACTAGTCGTAACTTATAAAGCCCTTCATGGTATTGGACCTGGGTACTTGAGAGACCGCCTGCTGCCAATTACCTCCCAAAGACCCGTTAGATCGCACAGGGTCGGCCTCCTCCGGGTTCCGTCCACCAGCCAATGCCACCTGGCTACCACCCGGGGGAGGGCCTTCTCTGTAGCAGCTCCGGCCCTTTGGAATGAACTCCCCGCGGAGACTCGGACCCTCACCTCTCTCCAGGCCTTCCGGAAAGCCGTCAAAACCTGGCTGTGCCGGCAGGCCTGGGGTTGATGAGTTCCCCTCCCCTCTCGACTTGTATGCCTGTGTGACTTTGGTGTATTTTAATTATGTGTATTGTGTTTATGTCCCCTTTTTCCCCTTTGAGTTGTTCGCCGCCCTGAGTCCCTCCCGGAGAAAGGCGGCATACAAATAAACTAATCTGAATCTGAATCTGAATCTCTGCAATGCCTTTATTTATTAAGCTGATTTATTTGGCTACTCAACTATTGGATGGCAAACAAAATAAAAACAGAAAACTAATGAAAATTGCCTTCAGGCTCAAGGGAAACAAAAACAAAAGAACACTACACACACCTACTAATGTCCTTATCTCAGTGCACAGAATATCAAGATAAATCATACAAGGTCTGCTTTGAAATTAACGACAGATAATCCTCAAGTTACGGTCACAATTGGGATCAGCATTTCCACTGCTAAGGCTGTTCAGTGAGTCATAGCTGATATTACGACCTCTTTCTGTAATTGTTTTCAAAGTACTTCGCGCCATCAAAATACAATATAGAATTTGCACATCTTTCTTAAAGAGCCACCCATGCCATGATACGCAGTAAGTTTAAGCATATGCGGCTAGTAAACAATACTTGACATTATTTCACTCTATTTGTCTAGAGATCTAGTCCAATAAACTACAAAGTCTTCTAATAACGTAAGATGATGTTACTAGTCCACAATAATGGTTTACTTCATTTAATGGAGCAGGTGAAATTCATGTACGAAGCATCATTACACCTGAACAAGATACATCTGTAATTTTTTTTTTTGGTACCAGATCAATTAATCCATTAAATTAAAAAAGATGTCAGTAATAGGCCAAAAAAGAAAAAAGAAATGAAACTATATTTAAATGTTAAACATGCGGGAAAAGAATACACATTTTTTTATTCACCTTGAAAAATCTCCTGCTAAAACTGGTCTTCCAAATGTGATAATTAAGCTTCAATCAAATTCTCAGGTTCCCATGAATGAAACATTAACTTTGAATATAATAACAACAAAAGAACACGTTGTGCTGTCTTTCTCAACATTCCAATAACGGACAAAACTGTGAAAAGCAGTGATTTTAGAATAAAAATTCATTATGAGCATGCTCAGTATTGGGAAAAAATCCAATACTAGTCATCTGTGTAATATGTGATGGCCTAGTTTAAAACCAACAAAGAACTGAAAATCTAAAAATCAATTAGCACAGATACACGCACCAGAAACACAACAAAATACTTTAATTTTCCTTCTTTCATAGCCTTAGCACATACGAACATACATATACATACGAAGATAACTTTATGTGCAATTAGCTATTTACATTACCTTAAAGAAGTTATGTATATACACACACAGACACCTCAATTCAATAATTATCAACTGGATTGCCTGATGCTTCTTTAATGAAAGAAATGCTGTCTATTCCATTATTAATTTTTTTAAATTATTTTTTTAAGAGTGCGCATAAGACCTTAGTAATAAAAGTGTGGAGGCTGACAAGACAACAAAGAAAAGCCATTGCAAAAGCAAATATCATCTGCAAATATCATCTAAATACAACAATGTATTTAGCTGCATAGGAATATAAAGAACTTTGCAAAATAATTATAACCTTTATTTTCATTGTACTTAAATACAACGAAATTGGTTAGCAAGGATTGGGAAGCCACTCACCATCCACCAACCTGTTTATGCATCCAAGCTTCTCCCCTTCTGTCCTCTCAGTGTTGAGAAGACGGAGCTGGGGAACTGCTACGACATTCAATCAGCATGCTTCCCGGATTTGGGGTGGGAGGGGTTGGGGGTGGGAGAGGCGGTTAAGAAAAGCAGTTATTATACATCCTGAAGGGCAAAGCAGCAGCCTACAGACATCATCGCTATGGAGACTAAGCACAGATTTCATCTGTCTCCGTAGCAAGGGAGCACGTATACGAAAAGCAGGGGAAAGAGCTGCATTCGCATGGATCAGATGAACTTAGCACACAGATACGTCTGCTTCGGAGGTGGTATTCTCCCGGTTCAGATCGGTTCACCCGAACCGGTAGCAGAAATCGTAGGAGGCCCCACCCACCCTTCCTGGCTCTATGGCATCCCACTTAGGCCCTTTTTTTTGTCAAAAGCGCACGTGCGGACAGCTAAGTGCATGCACGCGCCCATGTTTGTGAACCGGTAGGGAAGGTAAGTAAATACCACCCCTGGTCTGCTTGTTGTTTTTGTTTCCTTCCCTCCAAATCCCAATGGAAGCGGGGGGGAGAGAGAGACACCTAGCCAGGAGAAGTATATCTTTTCCTAACCGATGACAGTTCTCCACTTGAATGGGGACGCAATGGAGGAACCCAGAGGAACTTCATTCTGGAGGCAGTGAATGGGATTTAATGGGAAAAAACAGATAATGGGATAAGCCCCCAATTGTGCATGCGCGTGTTGACGAACCTATGGGACGTGTGCCAGAGTTGGCATGCAGAGCCCTCTCTGTGTGGGCATGCGTGCTGCCGCCAGCTGCTCTTCTGGTTTCCGGTGCTCCGGTGCAAACGAAGCCCAGCTGAAACCCGAAGCCCAGCTGGCCGGCGCCCACATGCGCACCAGCCAGTTGGTCTTCTGGTTTCTGGCACTCCCGCACATGTATTCCGGTTTGGGTACTTGGTGCTGAAAAGGTTCCCCCTCACTGGTGTATGCCATGGTGGCCTAAGCAGAGAAAAGTTACAGTATTTCGAAAGTGAGGAGTAAATTAGTTTACAGGTCTACATTCAGATTTCATTTTGAAGACTCGAAGAGGTATAGGTAGTCCTTGGGTTATGATCGTCATGGATCCTGTCCGTAACAGTCATTAGTTTCAGAGTTCCAAGTAACAGACCCACATCAAACAAAACTCCGAGGCAGATGAGTTCCTTAAATAACTGCTTTATTGGATATATCATATTGGCACAGATCTGGTGAAAACCCAACTCTGAACGTTCCCGCGGTTTTCACCTACTTAAAAGTTTTTTCCTCAACCCCAAACAAACAGCCACACGGACCAATGTCTGGTGGCCTGGTGACACCGCCCCTCCTTCCTCTGGCCAGGTGTGAGAACATCTTTGGTTCCCAAGAGAAAGTATTTAATTTTGACTACACAACCCCAGCTATCTCTAGTCACTCCTCCCTATCCCTCAGCTCCAGGGTGGCAGCACTGAAACTCCGAGATGGCTTCGGCCAGATCAGCTTCAAGGTTGACAATTAGGTTATGACAGCTGTCAGTCATGGCCCTTTCTGGTGTGGCTGTTAAGTGAATCGCCATGGTCACTAAGCAAATGCTGCACTCATTAAGTGAAATGATGGTTTGCTAGGGGCATGGTTGCGCCAAGAAATGGAAGTGCCAGGTTTTCAGCAAAACTGTCATAAAACGTGGTCACAGCATCACGGAACTCTGTGAACAGCCATAAATGTGGCTTTATTGTTGAGCCACCAATGTTCAGCCACGTGCTCCTCCAGCCCTAACCCTATGTAACTTCAGCCACAGCAGCAACACAGCTTATTACTCAGAGGTAAGTAAGATCAGGACGTCTAAACATAATGAAAGGTCTCAGTCACCACCATTTGGCCAAAGACCTAGATTACTGTAGGCAATGCCAAATCCTGGTTCTATCCTTGATAAATTTCTTCTCTACATGGGGCTGCCCTTGAAGAGTGTTCGAAGACTCCAATTAGTCCAGAATGCAGCCGCGCGAGCGATTGTGGGTGCACCAAGGTACACCCACGTTACACCTATCCCCCGCGAGCTGCACTGGCTACCTATCAGTCTCCGAATCCGCTTCAAGATGCTGGTCGCTACCTATAAAGCCCTACATGGCATCGGACCTGGGTACCTGAGAGACCGCCTCCTGCCGATTACCTCTCTCAGATCAATTAGATCGCACAGGTTGGGTCTCCTCCGGATTCCATCTGCCAGCCAATGTCAGCTGGCGACTCCCCGGGGGAGGGCCTTCTCTGTTGCAGCTCCGGCCCTCTGGAACAAGCTCCCTGTTGAGATCCGATCCTTAGTACCCTCCCGGCCTTCCGCAAAGCCACCAAGTCCTGGCTGTTCCAGCAGGCTGGGGGGAGCTGAGAAGCATCTACCTCCACGGAAATTGTGAATGTTGGTTTTGTTTTTAATATGTTGTCTTTGTCTCATTCCCCCCTTTCCCTTGTCTTTTGTGAGCCGCCCGGAGTCCTCCGGGAGTGGGCGGCATACAAGACAAATAAATAAATAAATAAATAAATAATAATAATAATAATAATAATAATAATAATAATAATAATAATAATAAACCAAGAATGTGGATGGCAGAACCATACTTGTTTTCCCTGTCTTTAAACATCACCGATGAAAAAACTTGCCCTTATGTTAAAGCCTGCAGAGAAGCAGCAATTATCAATTACTAATCCTAAGAAAAATAGCAGTGCAGAAGTCACAGCCCTGGAAATAATGAATGGATAAAGTGAAGCCGGCAATGGTATAAATAGAACTAATTAAATAAAGTGACCCCCGATCTCAAATGCTATTCTTAACTGGCCTGGAACGGTTTGCTCTTTATGCTGGTTTAAGGGAAAGAACAAATCATACCTTAAAAACACACTGCTAATGAGAAGTACATGACACATAAGATTTATAGAAACTCCTGTACAGAGATAAAATGGCTACTGCGGTATTCTAATTGCTATTTGTTTGCATTTACTCCTCCCTTTGCACAAAATGATAAAACAGAAGGTTTACAGTACAATTTCTCCAAAGAGATCAAACTTTCGCTATGTTATATAGCAAACACAATTCATGTGAGGCAATTTAGAGTCCTGACCTTAAACTCCCGACGTGGGAGTTTAGAGTGAGAGATAGGGGAAATTATATCAACGTAAACAAGAACCGATACAGTTTGTAGCTCAGATTCCAATGCAGGAACGTATTTCCATTTTATTAATATACAGAACAATCAGAAGTAAGCAAAAAGAAATCAATTTTAATAAAACTCCCAACTGATTGTTACATGAAGAAGAGAGGGGTTTTTTTGCATCTGGGGGCGGTAGTGAAAATAAATATTTGCTATTTGATTAATGTTAAGTTTTTTTTCCTTTTTGTGAGATTTGTACACACAGACTAATTTGGTTTATTACAGGCATCTGGCAAATTGGTCCAGAATTACATTTACTCAGTTCTCAAATACTTCGGCGTCTATCTTCAGTGGGTTCTCCCAACAGCAAAATGCTACGTTTTCGAATAACAGTTATAAGCTTTAATGGAGTCTGGGAAATGTTATAGAAGTAGAAGGCAGAAACAATTTTTATGCCTGAGGTAATTTTTGTTGATGGTGTTCGTTCAAGTAAAAACTCTTTTAAGCATCAGCTCTTACACATTCCAGTATGATGGAAAGGATATTGTTCATTCTGGTGGACGGCCTTTATAGAGGTCTGGATAAACTCTTTTCTAATCTATTGGCAGCCTTCATTACCATTTAGCCATGCTGTTCTTTGTCTATTTACTCAAAGTTGGAGATTGTCCGATTCCCCAATCATTCTGCATGGCATACAAATGAAAAAAGAAAAACAGCACAGGGAGATGCAAGTGAAGGGATTCCTTTTTTAAAAAAAAGTTTTTATTTTACACACATAAACACATCAACAAGAACAAACACATGACTTAAGACAACATAGGAACAAGAAGTTCCATCGTATATCATACAGCAGTTCCGTATCGGTTTCTTTACAGTTAGTGTTTTCCCTTTCTATACCTTTCTATCTTACATTCATGGTCTCCTTATTTGTTATCCATTTCTATGTACAATTCTATATTTATTTATACTTAGCTATTTATAACCAAATATTGTTTATCTATAATGTGCTATATATTCTTACTATCATTTATTCTCTTACGTACAATTCTAGGTATACATTCACATGGTTATTCTTTTTCTTTACCAATCTTATACTATTGTTATTCCATTTAAGAGATTATAGATTGTATTGTTTACCATCCCAAGCGTCTGTTATGACACCACCTTATTTTCTCTTTCTTTTCTTTTCGCTCTCCCTTCCTTCTCTACTTCTTTCCTTCCTCCTCTCCTTCCCCTTCTTTCTTCCCTTACCTCTCTCCTACTCTTACCCTCTCTCTTCCCCTTCCTACCCTCTCTCCTTCTCTTTCTCTCCCTTCCACCCACCTTTCCTTATCTCTTTCTTCTTCCTTTACCTCTCCTCCACTCTTCCTCTTCCTTTCCTACTATCTCTCCTTCTCTTTCTCTCCCTACAAGTGAAGGGATTCCTGGCCAACCAAGAAAACAATATACTAACTAGGCCATTCGACGGCCATTACAAGTTTATTTATTTAACTGAAGTTACAATGAAGTTCAGTACACTGAAGATGCCATTTAATTTCATTGTAGGAGCTGCAATGACAATAAACTAAACTAAAATATGGCTGCCCAACTAACTCTCAATGACTCCAGGCAACTTACAAGGATAACATCCTTATTTTACAACAACAGAGGTAAAGGTTCCCCTCGCACATATGTGCTAGTCGTTGCTGACTCTAGGGGGGCGGTGATCATCTCATGTGGCCAGCATGACTAAATGCCGAAGGGACACGGAACTATGTTACCTTCCCACCAAAGGTGGTTTCTATTTTTCTACTTGCATTTTTACATGCTTTCGAACTGCTAGGTTGGCAGAAGCTGGGACAAGCAACGGGAGCTCACTCCATTATAGCAATAGAAATAGCAGTTAGACTTATATACCGCTTCATAGGGCTTTCAGCCCTCTCTAAGCGGTTTACAGAGTCAGCATATCGCCCCCACAGTCTGGGTCCTCATTTCACCCACCTCAGAAGAATGGAAGGCTGAGTCAACCTTGAGCCGGTGAGATCTGAACCGCCGAACTGCAGATAGCAGTCAGCTGAAGTGGCCTGCAATACTGCACTCTAACCACTGCGCCACTTCTGCTCTATAATGCGGTGCTGGGGATTCAAACCACCGAGCTGCCGATCTTTCTGATCGACAAGCTCAGTGTCTTAGCCACTGAGCCACCGCGTCCCCTATTCCAACGATAAAAACAATACAAACTAACCCCCCATCCCCCCCCCTGGTGACAATAATCAAATGAGCCATTTGAAAGGGCTCCATCTACTCTGGAATCTCCAGGCTCGTTGGCAAAAATTCAGGGCCTTGCAAAAGAGCGTCAAATTTGGAGCCAATCTTATCTCTGTGGGGATATGTTCCACAGGGAGGGAGGCACCACAGAGAAGACCCTTCTCTTTGGTCCCACCGGATGGATCTCCTTAGGAGAGGGGACCCATAGCATTCTCTGCCTATAATGAAGCCCCCCTGCCCTTCATCTTATCCCAAACTCTGGGGAGAACCACTAGGTTTTTAATGTCACAAGGATGGGAGATGAATCACTCAAGGCCTGGCACTCTTACAGAGCACTGCAAAGCTTGATAATATCCCTCCCATATTACTTAATGTCTGTAGGTAATCATTGCGTGATGTTAGTTGTCAATTTGGGCTGAGGTGTTGTTAGTTCCTGATGATAATTAGTGATATAGATCAGGTTCAGCCAGACTTCTTTAAATCTTGAATGGGTGCCTAAAAATGATAAGGGACTGGGTGGGAAGACACAAGCTCAAACACCTTAATCTCTTCTGTTAACCAAAAAGATGGCTTGCTAGAAATATCAATTCCAGTGGTTATTATTGTTGCCCAAGTTGGTGTCTGAATTGCAGTTCTATCCAGATCTGGAAACCTCGGCAATAAATTGATTACCATGCAATTTATTACCCTGGGTAATCACGATAATTGGGAGTGGAACTGCTGTTGTTAATAAGCCATGACCTCATTTGACTGCATTGCTTATCGATGGCAATCCTGACAGTCCCTGTTGCTTGCATTCAACAAAGGCCACACAGGTTGGTAAGCGAGGACCTTGCTTGACGGCAACTTTCTGCTGTCTTCCCCATTGAATTTACTTCTTGGATGCTGGAAATTGCAATCATGTAATCATCAGAGCGGGCAGCAGAATTTCATTTTAATGTACACCAGTGTTTAGAGAGAAAGAGTGACAATAAAGGTTATTCTTCCCCTCCCATCCTCTCTCCCCTTCTATCCTAAGACTGTGGGGAATACTTGATGGCCAGAACTCTGAGGATCCATAAAAAGTCCACCTTATTCAGCACTGTTGCAAGTTTGAAAAGTCATTGAACAATTAGTCATAACCCGAAGAGTATCTGTTGTATATTATATCTGTTCTGCCTTTGAATGTGACTTGGAGACTTCAAGTGACACAGAATAGAATGGCCAGACTGATGCAAATCCATTATTAGAGAGCTGAGATGGCACAGTGGTTAGAGTGCAGCACTGCAGGCTACTTCTGCTGACTGCCTGCAGTTTGGCAGATTGAATCTCACCAGGCTCAAAGTTGACTCAGCCTTCCATCCTTCCAAGGTGGGTAAAATGAGGACCCGGACCGCTGGGGGCAATATGTTGGCTATGTAAAGCGCTTAGAGAGGGCTGTAAAAGCACCATGAAGCTGTATATAAGTCTAAGTGCTATTGCTAAGTGCTATTATCACAGAATTGGACCTGTCTTGTGGTGGTTGCATTGCCTGCCAGTGAGATTCTGGGACAGACTTAAAGGGTTGGTTTCCATCTATGAAGACTTACCATATTTTTCGGAGTATAAGACCAGAGTATAAGACGCACCAAGATTTTGAAGAGGCAAATTAAAAAAAAACACACATTTTTGTACTCTGCAGACCTTCCAAAAATGGCCCGTTTTTCATGAAACGGGCCCATATTTTATCAAAAGGGGCATGTATAGTCTTTAGGAGGTTTATAGAGTGCTGCTGGGGGCTGGGGGGGGCAATAACAAGCAAGAAATGGCCCGTTTTTTGCTCATTTTTGCCCTCCCAGTCCCCAGGAGCAGACTATAAACCTCCTAAAGGCTATGCACAGCCATTTTTGCAAAGGAGAGAGGGTTCGGGAGGCCTAAAATGCTGTATTCAGTGTATAAGACACACCCAGATGTTCACCCTCTTTTTTTGAGGGAAAAAGATGCTTTTTATTGAAAAATACAGCATATGGCACCGAGCAACCTTATAAGATTCTGGACATCCCATTTAGATATAGGTAGAACATGCTGATCATTACATCTCTGAAGAGATTGGAAAGGTTGGCCGTATTTTCCTTCTAGAAACAGGAAACAGAAGAAACCATCCTAAATCGTTAAAAGGTTTACAGGTAGTCCTTATCTTATGGCCACAATGGAGCCCAAAATTTCTGTGGCTAAGCAAGACAACTGTTGAGTGAGTTTTGCCCCATTTAACCATCTTTCTTGCCACTTTTGTCAAGTGAATCACTGCAGTTGTTAAGTTGGTAACATGGTTGTTAAGTGAATCTGGATTCCCCGTTGATTTTGCTTGTCAGAAAGCCACAAAAGGTGGTCACATGACTTTGGGACACTGCAACCCTCCTAAATACATATTAGTTGCCAATTGTCCAAATTTTGATTATGTGACCACGGGGACGTTGCAATGATTGTGTGAAAAAAAGGTCGTAAGTCACTTTTTCCAGTACCATTGTAACTTCAAACAGACACTATACAAAAATGGTTGTGTCACAAAAATTCCAGCAACGGATTTATTTTTAAATGAAACGTTTTTAGGCTTCTATCTAGCATAAGCATGATTTTATATAGTAGAACGAATGGAACAAAATAAAAAAATCATAATATTTTTTTATGAACAACAGATGTACTGTTATTACTATACAGCTACGACTCACTGTGTAATTTAATAGCCTAACTTTCACATTCCTACTTTATTCTCTGTAGTAATTTTTTTCCCCATTAATTAACACAAAGTTGGCATGTATAAGCCTGGTAAGTAAATTCTTCATTGTTGATCACAAAGCTCATGCACAGTATATAATAGAAAATTATGATCTTATCAATGAAGAACTTTTAAAAGCTCTCTATTTATAAATCTATTTAAGCTATCTGTTTATAAAGCAGTACTGTACTATTAACAGATTGCTCTAAAGGTTTTCCTACATAGTACTGAATTATACAGGCAGAAGTTGATTATAAGGGTGCCATCTGTTCACCCGAAACAGATATTTGTGTTGCTAATCCTGGAAACTCACAACTAAGAGGATGTCTTGCCTGGAGGCTGTGCCAAATTTCTCCACACAAATGAACCACAGGCAAGTTACCTGGCATAAAAGGGCTTGTTATTGTTGTACAGGTAGTACCGGTAATCAATTTACAACCACAACTGAATCCCTAGAACTATCTCTAACCACAGCTGTTGAAAACTAGTATTTTCTACTTTTCTGTAGTAAAAAATAAAATAAAAAATCTACGGCACGGGTGTCAAAACTCGCAGTGTCACATTGCTATCATGTGACGTATCGCAACTTTTTTCCCCTTCATGGAGCTGGGATGGGTATGGCATCCATGCATGGGATGCATCCAGCCCGCGAGCCGACAGTTTGAGACACACACACACACACAAACACACACGCACGGTCTGTACTAACATGCCCTAAAATATCTACATAGCCTTTGACCTACCACCATATTTGGGAGCAGAACCTCTGTTACTAAGGGATGCAGTCATTAAGTGAGTCACACATGATCATTTTTGCCACGGTCGGTAAGCAAATTGGCTTTCCCCGTCGCCTTTGCTTATAAGAAGATCACAAACAGAGAGCACGGAAAAGTGAGACACTGCAACAGTTGTAAATACGTGCCTGTTGTCAAGCACTTAATTTGCCTCTGAACGGTGATTTAATGCAGTGTTTCTCAACCTTGGCAACTTGAAGATGTCTGGACTTCAACTCCCAGAATTCCCCAGCCAGCATTTGCTGGCTGGGGAATTCTGGGAGTTGAAGTCCAGACATCTTCAAGTTGTCAAGGTTGAGAAACACTGATTTAATGGAAGAGTCGTAAGTCAAGAACTACCGAAATAACTAATCTCCATTCCAGGGGTAGATAAGAAACCACTGCAGGCATTTGGAAGTGCCGATATGTATTCTGGCTTGGAGAAGCACCACGAATTTAATTTTGCCTACAGCACACTTTCCCTCCCATTGGACTATTCTTTTTCACAGCCCTATACATTTTCCCTTGGCTCTGGCAGCAAAGTTAGAGCATCTGTTCAGGGCAACACCGTAATAATATCCACACTTTAATAATATCGAACACTATATTAACAAAAACTGTCAGTAGGTGGCAGCACATGATTGACCTTGGCTCTGCTGGAAACCTAAACATTGTGAAAAGGCTCTAATAATTGTGGCGGACGGACACGGACACACACACACACACACACACACACACACACACACACACTTCCATGGACTATCACAGCGGGTTGTTGGCTGAGAAAATACAAGGACAGCTCATCACACGAATGCTTAATGTGGAATCACGCAGGCCTTGAAATAATTTATTTGTCTCCATTTGCATTGGAGATTCACACTTGAAATATCTTAGGCCTTAAAAGCTTTTGTTGTTTTATTTATTCTGATCAACAATGCCATTATATGGAGAAATCAACATTAAAAAATGGGAAACAGGATGTCCTACACTAATAAGCAGTGACATGAGATAGGCTTTTGCAACGGAGTCTGATGTCATGCTGGTATATAGGTTAGAGTTTGAATAGTATAGGTGTCGTCTGGCAAGATTCTGCCTGCTGTGTGTGAGCAAATAAAGAACTTTAGTTCAGTTTGTTCAGTGCTGTTCCTGGGCTTAGCCTAATGTCAATCCACATTTAATACTGTGGGAAGTTATCATCCAGCCCTTTCCCAGAAAAATGAAATATCCTAGGAAATATTGAAAAGGCAGAATATTTCTCTGGATGTGAAAAGAAACATGTTTTAAAAGGCAGAATAGTTGCCTATAGCTTTCTGCCCATCCCCAGCTAATGGGCCGTTAAGATGGCCAGGCTAGCCCACTTTACATCATAAAGACTTCTCCTCACTGCAGCTGTAGGGGGAAGGGATATTACTCAACTCTCCACATAGCATCTGAGAACTCATCTATACCTGAGAACTCATCACAGCCTAGAGAGTAGCCCCCTGCATGGCACCATGGGAGTCTGACAACCAATCAGAATGCATTTCTTACACAGGAACAGGAAAGAGAGAGGTGGGACTAAACAGGGTATAAAAAGCCTAGCAAGCCCCTTCCTCAGCCCTTCCTTCTCTCTTCTTCTCCACCAACACTGAAACATGTGATCACCTTTTCTGTTCAGGGCTCAAGCCATGTGGCCCTGTCCAACAATAAACAATCTTTCCAAGCAGCCTCCATGTCTCCAGTGTCTTTTTCCCCACTTGGAGCTGAACCCAGAAGGACATTTCTTTCAACAATACAATTAACTTAATTAAGATGGTGGTTTTCAAAGAGTCTTATAAAATCCAGAAATATTTGCAGCCATCGTTAACAACACCCTGAAGGCTAGATTAAGACTCTTAAAACGCACTTGGAAATGCACAAGCAAAATAAAAATAAAAATGTGGCTCTATTTGGTCTCCTTCAAGAGAAACAGATTGCAAAGTTTAATTCCCTTCTAAAAATAAAGCATGAGGCTCCAGGAATATTGCAGATTTTCAGTATACTATAAATCTGCATTTCATCAACAGATGTGAGATCAGTGTGAGAATCCTGTTCCAGATCTAGCCCTAAAACATGTGTGCAAATTTGAAGCATGGGAAAAATCTACCTACGAAATGATTTTTTTTTTAACTGCAGCCTTCATGTAGAAACGGCAAAATCATCATACAGCGGTTAGTTGAGCAAATATAAAAAGGTTCAGTTATTCTGATGTTGCTTAAGGAAAACAAAGATATTTCTTTCAGCCTTTTAAAAAGAAATCTCAGGAATGTGAAAAAGAGGATGTGGGGCCCTCAGCTGGCCAGAAAAATGTTTGCAGCTAGAAGGAACTGATTTTTTATGAACTGCATTTTTTCACTGACACATTCCAGATTAATCAATATACAGATGACAGATGTGATCACAGCTAACATCACTTCACCTGGATAGAATCAGAAGTGTAACTTATGCATGCCTCCCTAATCTAAAACTTACAGCACAATGCAGAATCCCTAACCAATAGTGCTACATAAAGGTAAAAAGGTTCCCCTCGCACCTATGTGCTAGTCGTTCCTGACTCTAGGGGGCGGTGTTCATCTCCGTTTCAAAGCCGAAGAGCCAGCGCTGTCCGAAGACGTCTCCGTGGTCAAGTGGCTGGAATGACTCAATGCGGAAAGCGCACGGAACACTGTTATCTTCCCACTAAAGGTGGTCCTGTTTTTCTACTTGCATTTTTACGTGCTTTTGAACTGCTAGGTTGGCAGAAGCTGGGACAAGTAACGGGAGCTCACTCCGTGACACGGCGCTAGGGATTCAAACTGCCAAAGTGCCGACCTGTCTGGATGACAAGCTCAGCATCTTAGTAAACAGCACTGATCAAGCATTTTATAAAATTATAAACTTTTCCATTACCTTCTCCATTTTTCAGCACCAGCATCTGTAATATAGTGAATTGCCAACTGAATTCTGAGATGATAACAAAGTGTGTGGGAATTATTAATTTCATACCTAAAGAACTTTAAGTTTCAGTCAAAAATGGAACTCATTCCTACTATACATTTGCACATTTTAATTTCTTTAAGAGAAATCTGAAACTGATTATTCCAATTTCAGAGAAATAAACAGTGTGGGAAAGAATGAAGAGGAGCTGTAATCTACTTGGCCTACCCAAAGAATATGCTAAAAAAATAGACCTTGAATTCAGCTCTTCTAGTACCTTCTCTGGCCCAATTGTCTGTATATCTTTACAAGCTGGTGTAGATCATCTTCACCACATTATTTCTTCAATCTCATTAACCTTCTTGATTCTCTGCTCCTTCTATCCCATGTTTCAACCCAAGAATTTTTAAAAAGGCAAAACTCTGAAGGATGGAATATGTTTAAATATTGAAGATTCATTTTGTTACCAGTAAACAAATTTTTGTTTAGGCCTGCAATGCTTGTCTCAACGTTTCAAAATATGCATATTGGACAATCCAAAGGTACTTTTTTTCAAGAGACGACGGGACTTTCTTGTTTTTCTTTGAAGATGTTTTACTTCTCATCCAAGAAGCTTCTCAAAGCTGAAGAAGCGCCTTGGATGAGAAATGAAACGTCTTCAAAAAAAACCCCAGAAAGTCCAGTTGCCTCTTGAAAAAAGCACCTTTAGGACAACCATGACCCGGATGAGCGAGAATCTCCACAGACATTTAGCTATGTTATGTTGGACAAGTTGTCATGGATGATGTTTCATCAAACACGACACAAATCTGTTGTGGCCCAGCAGGAGCTGTTGGAGCTGCCCATGGACTCCGATAGCGAGGGACCCTATGAGTCGGCTCTGGAAGATGTGGAGGACCCTGGGCAGGGTTCAGACTCCGAGCAGGGACCAGAGAGGCTGGTTGGCCACCAGGAGGCGCCTGAGGCATGGAGCAGTGGTGAAAGTCAGAGGGAGTTTGTCCCTGACGTCAGGCACTGGAGCAGTGGCGAGGAGCAAAGGGAGCTTGTCTCTGATGCCAGGCAGAGAAGGGCGGAGAAGTGAAGGCAGCAATTACGGAGACAGACTCATAGGAGATAATCAGGTCCAGGTGGTTGTGATTTGGCTCCTCCCAAGAGAATATATAAGAAGAGACTTTGGGAGGAGACCTTTTGCAGGACAAAACTGTTATACTAAGCTGAAGAAGCTCTTGTGTATATCTCTTATCTATGGGAGTCTGGTTTGTTGCCAAAGTCTTGTCTGTGAATAATTATTGTGAATAAAGCGTGGCTAACAGTAAGCTTGTGTCGGCGTGACTCACCAGACGGAGGGGGTGGGTCAGAACACAAATCTAACCAAGGGGACAATCACAGTACGCTACAGATAGTCGACTTTCAACCACAATGGAGTCGAAAATTTCAATTCTAAGCAAGACAGTTGTTAAGTGAATTTTTCCCCCATTTGATGACCTTTCTTGCTGCAACTGTTAAGTGAATCATTGTGGTTGCTAAATTAGTAACACGGTTCTTAAGTTAATTTGACTTCACCATTGACTTGGCTTGCCGGAAGGTCACCAAAGAAGATCACACAGCGCTGGGACACTGCAACCGTCGTAAGTTCATGCCAGTTGCCAAGTGTGCAAATTTCGATCACGTGGCCACGGGAGTGCTGTAACGGTCATATGTGTGGAAAAACAGTCATAAGACACCCTTTTCCAGTTTTGAATGTTCACTAAATGAATGGTTATAAATTGAGGACTACCTGTACATAGCTGACTTTCATCAGCTTCTATCTCAGCATAACCCAGGGGAGGGGGAGACCCAGATGAAGCTGATATACCTAAATTCACCATCCTCTTTTATCTGGACTAGAGAGGTTTTTAACTTCTCTAGTCCAGAAAAAACAATGGATGATTACAAAAATTTTAGCCAAGACCCACAGGATCTCTTTCCTTTTTTGTTTTCCCTAGAACATTATTGTGAAGAAGCTGTTATGGGAGCTTCCTTCATCTTTCTTCGCCAGAGAGGTCAGAAAAGTTCAAACTAACAGTATTGGAACTGGAGAGCTGCAATGCATATTTCTGCCTCCTTCATAAGCCTCAGGCCAAATGCCATCAGTTCTTATTCAAGGAAGGATGCCAGCAAGGAAAGATCAGATGGCCTCTACTGGATATATTCCTTCCTTTATCCCCGCCACTCCTCTCTTCCCCTTTGCCTTATAAATATTTAGTTAAAAACTTGAGCGCAGAACCGGCCTGTTGTTTTTAAGTGCTGTAAGCCACGAAGGCGCAAATCAGTGGTGAAATTAATTTTTTTTACTATCAATTCTGTGGGCGTGGCTTGGTGGGCGTGGCAGGGGAAGGATACTGCAAAATCCCCTTTCCTTCCCCACTCCTTGGGAAAGGATACTGCAAAATCCCCTTTCTCTCCCCATTCCAGGGGGAAGGATACTGCAAAATTGCTTTTCCCTCCTCGCTCCTGGGGAAACGATATTGCAAAATCTCCATTCCCTCCCCAGTCCAGGGGAAGGATACAGCAAAATCTCCTTTCTCTCCCCATTCCAGGGGGAAGGATACTGCAAAATCCCTTTTCCCTCCTCGCTCCTGGGGAAACGATATTGCAAAATCTCCATTCCCTCCCCACTCCAGGGGAAGGATACAGCAAAATCCCCTTTCTCTCCCCATTCCAGGGGGAAGGATACTGCAAAATCCCTTTTCCCTCCTCGCTCCTGGGAAACGATATTGCAAAATCTCCATTCCCTCCCCACTCCAGGGGAAGGATACAGCAAAATCTCCTTTCTCTCCCCATTCCAGTGGGAAGGATACTGCAAAATCCCCTTTCTCTCCCCACTCCTGGGGAAGGATACTGCAAAATCCCCTTTCCCTTCCACTCCAGGGGAAGGATACTGCAAAATCCCCTTTCCCTTCCCACTCTGGATGCCAGTCAGAGGTGCCATTTGCCGCTTCTCCGAACTACTCAAAATTTCCGCTACCGGTTCTCCAGAACCTGTCAGAACCTGCTGAATTTCACGCCTGGCGCAAATGCAGAAGAGTACATCCCAGGTAAAGGTCTGGTTCAGAAGTTACAAACAAGTACCAAGTAGGTGCACCTACATGTTTCAAAGCAACTTCTGGAGACTAAATACAAACGGACGGACAGCCCCATCAAATACAGATAATAATAAAAGATGGTAGTAATTATAGGGTGTTCTCAAGCCATGTATATTTGAATAACTACACTTGATATCTCAGCAAGCATCTTAGTTTCTCAATCAAAAATGATTAGATTGTACTGATTATTTCAGTGTGATCAAAGAGGTAACAGTACTACCCAGAGTGCTGCGGCTTCCCTTAATTATAGTTCATATTGGAAATTTGGCAACATTTTCCAGCTGTATAAACTAGGGTTTCTCAACCTTGACATCCTCAAGCTGGCTGGTAAATTCTGGGAGCTGAAGTCCATATATCTCTAGCTGTGGTGGTGCAATGGTTACAATGAAGTATTGCAGGCTAACTCTGCCCACGGCCAGGAGTTCGATCCTGACTGGCTCAAGGTTGACTTAGCCTTTCATCCTTCCGAGGTCAGTAAAATGAGGACTGAGATTGTTGGGGAAAATATGTTGACTCTGTAAACCGCTTAGAGAGGGATGTAAAGAAAGCACTGTGAAGCAATTTATAAATCTTAAGTGTTATTGCTGTCTTTAAGTTGCTACGTTTGAGAAACACTGCTCTAAACTATAAATTGCTGTTATTTTAAATAGCAAATGGCAACAGCACTTAAGACTTATATACCACTTCACAGTGCTTTGCAGCCTTCTTTAAGTGTTTTACAGAGTTAATATATTTCCCCCAACAACCCAGGTCCTCATTTTACTTACCATGGAAGGATGGAAGGCTGAGTCAACCTTGAGCCTGTCAGGATCGAACTCCTGGCTGTGGGCAGAGTTAGCCTGCAATACTGCATTCAACCCCTTCATGGATTACTGCCTTGTCGTGGTGAAGGGGCTTGCGTAGCTAAAGCCCATACTAAAAAGCAGAGACATCACCCTGCCAACAAAAGTGCATATAGTCAAGGCTATGGTTTTCCCAGTTGCAATGTATGGCTGTGAAGGTTGGACCATAAGAAAGGCTGAGTGCCAAAGAATGGAGGCCTTTGAACTATGGTGCTGGAGAAGACTGCTGAGAGTCCCTTGGACTGCAAGGCAATCAAACCAGTCAGTCGTAGAGGAGATCAACCCTGACTACTCTTTAGAAGGCCAGTTCCTGAAGATGAAACTCAAATACTTTGGCCACCAAATGAGAAGGAAGGACTCACTGGAGAAGAGCCTAATGCTAGAAAAGATTGAGGGCCAAAGAAGAAAGGGACGACAGAGAATGAGATGGCTGGATGGAATCACTGAAGCAGTCGGCATGAGCTCAAATGGACTCCAGAGGATGGTAGAGGACAGGAAGGCCTGGAGGAACGTTGTCCATGGGGTCGCAATGGGTCAGACACGACTTTGCAACTAACAACAACAACTGCATTCAAACCACTGTGACACCACAGCTCTTCAAGTACTGTTGAGAATGATAAATATCTCTCTCCCTCTGTCCCTCCCTCTCTCTCCCCTCCTCTCAATTAGACTATTGGGGAGAGGAAGCCATGTATTGTAGGCACATCATTATCTAACATTTTTTTCTCCCAACCGGTTCTTGGTCTTGTCATTGTGTTATAGGACACATCTTCCTTCGTATTACTGTTCACATTAATAACACTGGATATATTTTTTTTGAGTTTGAATTTAGAAAGTGAGTCACTCTTCAGAATGACTGATGGGGGCTCTCAGTCCCTGCTGGGTCTGCAAAGGAATCTTAGAATAGGACTGACCTTGATTATAGTATTGACCTACTATTTCAGAGAGAAACGTAAAACTTCAAACACATGGTGATTTAAGAGAAAGAATCCAGCAGTTCAGCTCTTTGGCACTCAAGGAAAAAGATCTTCAAAACAAACCTCAATAGTGACATATTCATAGATAACCTTACCTTCTTTTGACAATGCGGTATATGTTAACATTCATTGGCATAACATTCAATTTCACAGAACCCACAAGACAGCAACCGAAATGTTGCTTCGTTCTGCTCTAAAAATACTGAAGCATTATAGAGGAAAAATAAACTAGAGCAGTGTTTTTAATATTAAGTAATCAGTCAAAAGCAGTGCTACCTAGGATAGATTATCATTTAACATTTTACATTCAAATACTTAAACCCCTTGGGAGAATACCAACAGAAACTAGGCTACCTGTAAATGATTCAGGAAATATAAAACTATCAACACATTATTTGGGTTACAATATATAATATCACTGTGACTAGTCGAGGAGGAGAAATGTGGGGAGCATATATTCATTATTCATTTAAAAATAGATTGGACCACTAGTTCTAGGTATCTTTAAAGAAAGCGAGCATCTTCAAAATGTATGTGAGGGAATGTATTCATTGTTGTGATATTTATCCTGGATTACAAAGTGCCTTGCCTTTTGGGTTACTTCAAATAATTTCCATTCATTGTACACCTACGATTCCACGATAAAGACAGAATCTATTTGGAAATTGTAGCTATAATCTTTTTGTGTATACACAGAAAGAAATAGTTTACATTCATAACATACTTTACTTCCCCTAAATTGTAGGAAATAGCTTGTCAGAAAAGTCACCAGCTAAAGTAATAAAATGGAATATCATATTATATTAACCTTATAGGTGTACCTCTAAATCTAAACATTTTCCTGATACACATATACACATACTGCAGCTTGGGGGAGGGAAAAATCCAATTAACAAAATCAATACACAAGAGCTCAAATTCAGGCAATATATGATTTTAATACCCAAGCTAATAATCTGGAGAATGCATGATTATGCTAGAGATGTCAACCTTAGTGTCTAATTTGTCTACCTCTTCTGAAGCAGGTGACAATACCTTATTTGCATTTGAAAGATAAATAGGCTTGGGTATGGTTAGTGCTTAATAGCAGACTACCAATTAAGATAGGCCTGGGGGGAAAAAAATGCCAGAAGGAAGCAATGGTAAACAGCTTCCAAAAATGTTGCCAAGAAAACTGCATGAACGTGTCTATCAAATCACCATGAGCTGACCTTGAGTTACTAATCCAAGCTCCAGATAATATAAAAGAATCAATGACCCCAGAAGCATGAGACATTTGACAGAGCTCTTCGCAAGATAAATTATTCTGTCAACACACATTGCACTATTAACTCCCTGAACTGTGGACTTCACAGTTCTATCAACACAGGTTATCCACAAATGTATAACTACAAGGCTATGGGGTTCTGTTTGCACAGGCAGTAATAACCCTAAGGTAACATTAATTTTGACTGCATAAAGTCTTATCCTCAAATTTCATAGTGGAAAAATATGGAGTAATCACACGGCAAAGAGCTTACCAAAAAGGTCTGTAAATATTCCAAATCCTTTCTTTTTCTTTTTGCTTATTGTGGAAATGCTATTTTATATCTTACATATGAGGATTATGCCAGGAGAAAATAAATGCTTTAGCAAAGAAACCATTAATTTTAGCATTAGCGATGATGCCAAAGATAGCAGTTAAAAGACTCCACAAGATAATTCAATCTCAAGAATGTAAAATATCTGTTCTTTTTCAGCGTAACTGCAGCGCAAACATAACTTGAGACTTTTCATATATTGTAAATGAATACTAAAGTGCATTTGAACGACAAATGCATAGTTTTAGTTTTGCCAATAGCAAGAAAGTATTTTGTACATACTAAACACTGGGCACTATTGATTATCAAATGGAATGCTTCATTACAAACAGAAGAGTGGACTTTTTACAGAAATGCAGAGGCTAGATTTTCACATATTAGTTCCATGTGTTTGAAAAAATAGTGGAGAAAAATGGTTTTTATTTAATTAAATAATACTGCTCTCATTTGAAAGATATCACATTTGATTTGCATCCAAAACCAACATTTAATGTAATATATTAATAATGCTACTATATTTATATTCTGCATCACTTGCGGCATAATATAGTCAACTGAATATCTAAAATAATTGCAGGGGTAGCTTTTCAGAGGCTTCTAAAATCAACCTTTTTCGTCTGCATTCACCAACTAATAAGGGCAAGTTTTCTTTGAGGTTTGGTAAAAAATAAAGGACATTGAGATTAAAAATACATCCTCTTCCACTGAAAAATAAAGGCAATTTATGAGCTAGTTTTGTAACATTTGAAATATTTCATAGGCACTGAAGCAATATTAATTCCATATAACTGAATCCATTTAAACTGCTTGAATATATTTACTATGCAAATGAGAGAATTCAAATCTAAGTAGCATTATATGTAGCCAGCCTGAAGGAGTTCCATCAATCTGCTTTTAAATGCACAGCTTCAGCTGCTCAAAACACTCTCTCTATATAATAAAGTTGGGAAATATGGACAACAGCAGAAAGTAAATACAGAAATAAAAAGTCCTTTTTCTGAGGTAAACAGATCAGGCTTGATGGCAGGATGGGTGGCACATAAATGGAATAAATATGTCCCAACACTGTTCTGTCACCCTGGACTAGGACCATATTTCTTATAGCCTGTACTTAGTTTGTAATATAAAATATAGGTTACTAGCTGATAACCTGGCGTTGCCCAGGTATTTATTCACAGGGGGGAAATGTCCAGACCAAATGTAATTTCTAATGTTGGATTTTCCCCCTTACCAGAGGGAGCCCCCTTGTGGAGTACTGTGAAGCTGTTACCATAGCAACTCCACTGCTGTACAGTAGAAGTCAGTACAGCAGTACGGCACAACAGGCTGCATCTTAACAGAATGCACACCCATTGGGGTGTTAGGCGTGTCTTAGCCCCACAATATTTTTAAGCCCCCTTACGGAGTACTGTGAAGCCGTTAGCATGGCAACTCCACTGTGCTGTACGGTAGAATCCAGTATGGCACAACGGGCTGCATCTTAACAGAACGCACACCCCGAAGGGTGTTGGGGTGTCTTACCCTATATTTTTCTCCAGAGAGTAAAACATCTGTGTACCAAGTCTGGTTGAAATTGCTCGAGGTGTTCCAGAGCTATGTTGGAACATACACACACAGAGCAGTTTATATATCTATAGATAGATAGATAGATAGATAGATAGATAGATAGATAGATAGATAGATAGATAGATAGAGATAGATAGATAGATAGATAGATAGATAGATAGATAGATAGATAGATAGATAGATAGATAGATAGATAATAGAATAGAATAGAACAGTACAGAATAGAATGAGAAGTATCAGGGCACATTCTTTATTCTGGCTGGCAATCACTAGAAATAGATTTACTCCCCTTTCATAGCTAATCAATCATAGCTAATCAAGTCCCTAATAACAATGTCTTTTTGTGTTTTTTATCTTGCTAAACAGGTGCTTCTCAGACTGCCATATCCATTTCCCTCTAAGGTCAGAGAATCAGGTTTTCTCTCACAAAGAAATGTTAATACAGGTAAGTTCTCGAATTACAACTATTTCTCTAGTGGCCAAAGTTACAATGGCACTGAAATAAGTGATTGTGACCGTTTTTCACACTTACAACCATTGCAGCATCCCCATGCTCACATAATCAAAATTCAGGTGCTTGGTAATTGTGAAGGTTGCTCTTCCCGTGGTCACCATCTGTAACCTTCCCAGGTGGCTCCCATCAAGGAAAGTCAATGGGAAAGCAAGATTTGTTTAACAACTGCATGAACCACTTAACAAGTGCAGTGATTTGCTTCACAACTGTGCAAAAAAAAAGGTCATAAAATGGGGCACATCTTACCTAGCAACTGTCTTGCTTAGCAACAGAAAATCTGGGCTCAATTATGGTCTTAAGTTGAGGACTACCTTTATTCCCTATGGGAGGGGCCATTCACCTTCCACCTGTGCCTTTACTCCCAAGTCGGCCCTTGTTCCTTAGCTGTTTCCTTCTCCTGGCAGCTCTGTGCATGCGCACATCGGGAACAGGCTCCAGCTGTTCTTCTGCCCCACTGATCTCCGACTTGAAATGACACTCTTAGCATCAAAGTCAAAACCCAAGCAATTTGTTGTCATTATCTGTGAAGTAATATTACAACAATTATCGGCAGATGTATCTGCTCCAATTCCTTTGTAAATGACCGTTTCCATCAACTGGCAGCCTTTTTCTACATGTCATAAGTCAAGATTCTCTTAAATGAACAGAATAATTTTGAAAGGGAGACAAGAATCACATGATTTCATCAACTGCCTGTCAGACACTTACGAGGTAAGAGCTAAAGCAAATTGACTACTTCAACACTTCTCTGACTCTCAAGTTGGGAGAAATATAATCTTCTACTGTATAAATTGACCTTCGGTTCAGACCAGAATATGGCCAGTTGAGGAGAAGGAGAACCAATAGAAAATAGTTTTCAGGTTAATAATAGGAAATAAAAGCACAGCATGTCTTTGGCATCTGTTTGTGTCTCCTTAAGGAGGCCTGTCTCACATATTTTTCTGACCAAGATCGGGAAGCAGACTCCTTGTCCCAATAAACTCTCTTTTATTTAGGTTAAACTGAATTCCTCTCCAGCAAAGTCCCGGCAAACAGTCTTTCATGAGATTTCACAACTACAGACCTTTATCAGGCTTGGAGAGCTGCCAGGCCGATATCTTCCAAACACCATGCTGTAGCAGCAAGTACTTGGCAAGAAGTCAGGAACAGATCTTCACCCTAATGAATGGAACTAATTGTCTCCTGCAAACTCCCCTCCCCTTTCGCTCCTCTTTATTCCCTATGGGAGAGGCCATTCACCTTCCACCTGTACCTTTACTCCCAAGTCGGCCCTTGTTCCTTAGCTGTTCCCTTCTCCTGGCAGCTCTGCGCATGCACACACTGGGAACAGGCTCCAGCTGTTCTTCTACCCCACTGATCTCCGACTCTGAAGACAACTGATAATTGTCAGACTGCCCTGCCCCCCCCCCATCAAAGTCTTTCCCAGATTCCAAGACTGGCTCATGTTCCTCCCCAACCTCCTCACTGTCTGAGTCTGCCACTAGCTCTGCTAGTGTATTGAGAAAAGAGTATGGCAAGAACTAATTTTTATGGAACCAGAAGGTTCCTTCCTGTTGTGGTGCTCCTAATCCCAGTAAGTTGAAGTTTGTTTGTTAATTGTCCTGCCATTATTGTTTTTACAACTAATTCCAGGTGGCAAACCTATCCAACACACCTTCCACCTCCAACACACCTTCCTATGATGTAAGATGGGCTGAGAGAGAAAGATCAAGATCATCCAGCTGTTTCTCACGGCTAATGTGGGCTTGAACTTTCTAGCCTAGTGCCTTAACCACTAGACCAGGGGTCAGCAACACGCAGTTCTGGAGCCACATGTGGCTCTTTCATTCCACTGCTGCGGCTCCCTGTCGCTGGTCGGTTCCACAATTGATAGGGCTTTCAGTTAGGACAGGTAGAGGAAGAAGGATGCTGCACTAGGAGGAGCCTCTATGGTGGGGGAACCGGACTTCTGGTCAGCTCCAGCAATGGGAGGCTTCCGGTTAGGACCTTTGTGGCTCTTTGAGTGTTTAAGATTGCTGACCCCTGCACTAGACCAAATTAGCTCAAAGTTTACAGTACAAAGCAATACGCAGGTGGTCACTTTTAAAACTATCAATAAAGCTCCCCCCAAAAAACAACTATAGAGTTACCATGAAGCTCCACCACCAGTTCCTGCTGTGCTGCCTTCCTATGCCAGGTGGAAGTGTTCCTAGGGGGGATGAGCAAAGAGCACCAGAACTGCATGTCAAAAATGCAGGGGGTCCTGAATTTACATTCATTTGTTTAGAAATTGTTCAAAATTACAAGAGTATTGAAAAAGGGACTTACAATTGGTCCTCCCAATTACAATTGTTGCTGCTGCTACTAATGCTAGGCTGCCTGCCTTGAGTCTGGGAGGGGGAAAGTATAAATCTTAGCCTACCTGCATAATCAAGGTTGCTGCAGCTCAAACTGAGAGGGAACTCCTGTTACATGGAGCTAATTCTCAGCCTGGGCTGTGACAGCACCAAGCAAACCTGTCCAGGACTCCTCACAAGTTAATAGCCAAGATTATTACGGTAGCAGTTGATTAAATATATTATTGCTGTCAGTTCCCAAGAATCAAGGACCTGTGCAGTTACTTCTGATGTATTTACTGTTGTTTGCCTACAGACAGAATCTTGCCGGACTAAAGCAATTAGGTGCAATAACTATAGATACACTCTGTGAATTGCTAAGGAGGACCCAACCTTGTTCTCTTCCTGCTTACCAGACATTCCAAGCTGTCTGTCTTCCCTATGAGAAAGAGCCCCTCCCTCCTATGACTCTGGACTACATTCCAACACAATTAATTAGTTTTAAAATGCAGCATTACATTTTATTCTATTTTAATTTTATTTATTTTTTTAATATTTCCTGAGTGCGTTTTAATCCCGTTCCAGCCGTTCTCAGGACTGCTGTGGGTTGCAGGGCACCCATGGGCCGCATGTTTGATACTTCTACTCTTAAACAATGTGACAGGGTAAGAAAAAGGAAAGATGAGATGGGAAGAATTGAGGCCAGCTGATCTTTCAGGGCTGACTGATGTTGTTAAGGTTCTTTAGCGCTGTTCAGGTCCCACGGGACCCAACTGTAGATATTACTTATGTAAACAAAAGGCATTTGGGGACGGAGGCAAGGAAGTCATCTTGGTCATTCTGGGATCTGTTGTATCCCATGTGTCAGCCTGCCAACTTTGTTACGCATTCTTTAAATATAGTCTCACTTGTAATGCCTTAAGCAAAGAAAACACAACATGAAGACATAATGCTTTTGCATCTGCAGTGCAAATGAAGTACCAAGTTTTTGAAAAACTGCTCTGACATTCAGTTGTTACCTCTTCCTTTGCGGGAAGTTAAATAAGGGCACTGGTAGTCCTCGACGTACGACCACAATTGAGCCCAAAATGTCTGTCGTTAAGTGAGACACTTGTTAAGTGACTTTTGCCCCATTTTACGACCTTTCTTGCCACAGCTGTTAAGTGAATCACTGCAGTTGATAAGTTAGTAACTCAGTTGTTAAGTGAAACTTGTTTCCTCCTTCTGACTGTCTATGAGGTCTCAAAAGGTGATCACATGACCTTGGGACACAATTTGTTCATATTAATGTAAATATGAACCAGTTGCCAAGCATCTGAATTTTGATCACATGATCATGGGGATGCTGCAAAGGTCATAACAGTGAAAAATGGTCATACGTTGCATTTTTCAGTGCTGCTGTAACTTTGAATGGTCACTTAACAAACTGTTGTGAGTCGAGGACTATCTGTAAAAGTAAATATTTTTAATATTTTATTTATTCATCATATTTATATGGCCTGGCTGTCTCACAAATAAGTGTCTCTCGGCAGTGTGCAACAAAACTAAAAACAATATATAAAAAGGTTTAATATTATTACAAACTTTAAAATTATGAAGAACTAAATTAAAAAAATAATTCGTTTTAAAATGCAGCATTTTATCTTATTCCAAAAAATAAAAAATACAAATTATTCAGCAAAAAGCAGGTGTTAAAATTATATTGGAACCCTTTCTACGTGGCACCAGTCCCCTGGGGTCTTCCAGGTCTTTTGTTATCCATATGAGGCTAACGTGAGTCGAAGATACTTTGATAGCAAGTGGTGGTGGTGTAATTTAACTGTCAGCGTTCCAAGTATCATGTAGAATTAAATCAGAGTTCAAGGTAAAACGATCCTTTTCGTTCCAATTTAATAAAGCAGACATCTTAGGCACATCTCTGTTAATCCCAATACTGGAAATGACATCTGAATCCCACCCAGTTAAAAGTTCATGATCTTGTCCCCACACCCACAATCCATCACATGTTCCAATCTTCTTCTTCCACGCTAGCATCCACACTCAGATTCTTCCGGTCAGGTGTACTGGTGCGGAGGCAAAGGATGACTTTGGCTTCTAGCAAAGAATGAAAACAATACATTCCACAATCTCACTCCTGTCTATTCCCCCCTCCCATTGACTATACTAATGAAACAGCATAATGAAATAAGAGAAAGTGTGGCAGGCCAAAATTCTAAAAAGAATATAATTGCAGGCCTGACATTAACAACTGGTTCACCCGAACCGGTGCGAACCGGCTGAATCCGACCACTGTATCCATCCATCCAAAGATGGAATAAAAATTAATAATAATAACCAGGAGACAGAAGAATAGAGGGGAAGAACTGGAGAAAAATCACAAAATTAAGGACCTGCGAATAGAAGTAGAATGACTATGACAAAAGAATGTAAAGTTAATACTGATAGTAATAGGCACCTTGAGTGCAATCCCAAAACATCTGAAGTACCACTAGAACAAGTAAACAGTGGAATGACTTGCCTCCAGAAGTTGTGGGTGCTCCAACACTGGAGGTTTTTAAGAAGAAGTTGGACAACTATTTGACTGAAATGGTATAGGGTTTCCTACCTGGACTAGAAGACCTCCAAGGTCCCTTCCAACTGTTATACTTTGAGAACAGTTTCCCTTGTTTTAAAAAGAAGGATGAGAGTTGGGCTTTTGTGTGTTGATGTGTTGAGGGGGGGTTCCCCTTAGTAACAGGTACTAGACAGGTGAGTACAGGAAATCCTAGACTTCAGCAGACAAAACTAAGTTACACCTGGCTCTTGTTTGTACAGTAGTCATGGCATTTCAGAGCGCACAATTTGAGACTGTGCAATCTCTTACCTATGGGTTGGTTCATGGGTCTGGTTGTCAGATGATGCATAAATGGCTTCTAAGGTTAAGAGCCATGTAACAGGTTGTACAACTCAACGAAGTGCTTGTTCACAGAAAGTGCAGTGTGCATGTTGAAACGCATTAAGTGCAGAGTCAGCTCTCCTTTGAATACTTAATTAATCTGTGATAGGAGTACCAGCTTTTCAGGTTTTGTTTTGTTTTGTTTTGTTTTTGCTGGGGCTGCAAATGGACAACTTAACCTCATTCGGAGTTTAATGTTACTATCCAATTTCCTCTTCCATATTCATATGTAAAAATCACTGTTGTTGGTAACAGTATGATCACATTATGGTATCGCGGGATCTAAAGTTCTAGCTGAGGTAAACTCAAGTCCCATTTCATACTTTTACAACGAAGATAAAAAGATTCTTGGATACTCAATAAAGAAATCACAATCTTAAATCAAGAGCTTAAATATGCTGTGCATTGTGTTACTTGATATTCAAGAAGCCACATTTCAATGAATTCCATATTCAACTATATAGACCAGGGGTGTCAAACTCAAGGCTCGGGGGCCAGATTTGGCCCACAGGATGTTTAGATCTGGCCCGTGGGGCCGCCCTGGAAACAGTGAAGGGCCGGCCCTCCCGAGCTCCATTTTCGCTGGCAGTCGGTTGCAGATTGCTGTCGCAGGCGGAAACGGAGCTCAGGAGCCTGTTTTCTCTGGCAGAGCACTTGGGGCACCACGGGCGTGATGTTGAGCTGGCCATACCCACCCCAGCATCAGCCGCTCCGCCCCCCCCCAAGGTCAAACACAACCCAGATGCGGTCCTCAATGAAATCGAGTTTGACACCCCTGATATAGACAGAATAAATAAGGAGAATGTACTAGTGTTGTTTCTGTCAGTGAAACACGAGGCAAAGCCTGTGGGAGGAGTCAAGAGAGGAATTGGCCTAAAGTCATTACTTCCCACAAAAGGTTTAAGACTTTAAGTCCAGCCTCTCTTGAATTACATTAGCTATTATTTAGCATCAATTTAGTGCTGAGCTTTAGTTGTATATAGGCATGAGCAACACATCAACTTGAACTTAATCTGGAGTTCCTATTCTTAATGTGCGGTTCTAAAACCCCTTTTCACCCTTTTGCTGACCTGGAACCCGTCTGTTTTGCCATATTCCATCCAGATAATGCTTCTAGTCCTGCATATTTGTTTTTGGTTTAGAGCTAATTGTAAAGTGCAGCTCTGATTTTCACCACACACACTGACAACTATCTTCTTTGCTTTTTCCCATATAATATTCATTAAAAAAAAAACCCTGGATCTTCCAGGTGGTGGAAGATGAGCATCAATATTCTTTTTAGTGAGCAATAGCTTCTGCCTTGCTACTCTCAATTAAATTGAATTCTTACCCAGTGCTTTTCTGATGGTAGTCATGAACATTAATGTTAGTCAAGTTGCTCTTCGACTGATTTTGACAGCAATGCCCACACTTGGGAAGATTCACTCTTGCCCTTAGTCTTCTCCATTACAAGTCAATGTCTCTGCAGACCAATGGCTCCCAGAGCTTTAGAAATAATTCAGTAACCTTTTCCAGATGGCGAGGCAATTTCTTTTTTACAGAGGTCTTCATAAATTTATTCTGAATTATTATGATGTTCCTTGATGATGTGAACATTGTAATGAGTAGAACCAAAGCTTGTGAGACATATACAGAGCACAGTTTGGTCACAGAGAGGTAGTTTGATTTAGTGGTTAATGTACCAGGCTAGGAACCAGTCCTGACTTAGTCATGAAAGCCAGCTGAGTGACCTTGAGCCAGTCATTCATTCTCAGACCAACTCAGACCAACTCACTGCACTTTAATAAAGGTGGGATACAAATAAACCAACAAACAACTGGCTCAAAATCAGCCCTAGGTATTTAATGAGGTACTCGAACAAATAACTGAATTAAACTAGGCTCTTGTTTACTTTTTCATATTGCACTGCGTGTTCTATTAGTTTATGAAATAAACCCAAATGATGGTCTTTCATTTTCCTGTAGTTTCGGCGGGAGGGGCTACAACAGGGTTTGTTACAGCCTGATTGGTCCAGAGACTGAGGGATTTTTCTTAAGTATCCTCCTTTCCCTCTCGGCTCCCAGTTTCCCTCAGTCTTTGGTCCAGCTGTGGCTCCAGTGAGGCACTATTTAACTTAGTTTATGTTGTATGAATAAAGAACTGTTCAGCTTACTTTGAGTTACCTCCCAAACCCTAAATATGTTACTTAGGTGACAGATACAAATAGCTAATAGAAACACATGCTTCTGAAGCAAGAATCCAACTTTTTTGATTCTCATTAGACCCTGGTTTAAATTGCTACGGTTTTGTTATCCTTTCCTGTTTGCTGGAATTAGCCTCCGAGGTTATATATAAATCAGGCTTAAGTCAACTGTACAAATACAGTTATCAATGCTAGCAAATAAAAGTTTTATCAGAACAAACATGGCCCAGAAACACGAAATCATACAAGCGAAGATCCTGGAAGATTAAGTTGCTTCTATCTAGAGATTGTCAAAACTTTGCTTCCCCAAATTTTCTTCAAAGCAACAGGAGGGAGGGGGGGTTAAAGTATTGGGTATCTGTGATCAAGTAGTTCTCAGGAAAATGAAACAAAAAAGGAAGCAGGTGGATCTGCAGAATCCAATAATAGACCCACCAGCAAAACTAATTAGAGCAATTTATTCTCCTGCTACTCAAAGGCGGCTCTCAGTGGAAAGGTGAAGGTTTTATGTACTCTGAATAAATGAGAGCTTATTTCTTGGTCCAATCAATATCGGATAAGAATATGGCAACTTTGTCAAAGTCTTCAAAATACGGTCCTTTTCATTTTCAGAATCTTGCTTTTAAGAAATTCTAGAGGTTTCTGGATTTTAATGTATAGCTCTTACACATGCCTTTCAGAATAACAGCTAAGAACCAGGTGACAGAAGCATTCAACTGCACAACCTCCAAAAACAAATGTGAAAAACAGTCTTTTCTACAGCTGGGATCTCAAGCTGAAAGGCATCGGGAGGAAGGAAAGATATTCTTTGTACTCAACATTGAAACATCTGTTCTGCGAGGCCCCTCGATTTATTAATTATGAAATATAATATTCTACATTATGAAGAAGAGAAGTGCACATATTAAGATCGTCAAAGATAATTTCTGAAGTAGATCATTATTAAGACTGCTGGCATCAGTGTAGTATCCACTATTATAAAAGGGGCCTTTTAAGTCTCATCCGATCGTACTATATTATGATTTAACCCTTTTATTAATTAAAACTTATTTGCAACAGGATTTAGATGCAGAAAGTATCTGCCCACCTCCAAAGAAGCTGCTGGATTGTCCTCTCTTAAAAGGAACATATGGAAATGAAAACAAAATATAATCATTTGTTCACATTTTTAAAGGTATTTTTTTAATTCAGCAGGTTTCAAAACAGTTGAGGTTGGTAACCGAATGAAATTGGATATCACATTTGGGATTGAGGATAAATCTGTAAATTAAGAACTAGTAGTATAAGCAGAACCTGGCGTTGCTCAGGTATTTATTTATAGGGGGAAAATGTCCGGACCAAACGTAATTTCTAATGTTGGATTTTCCCCCTTAGCAGAGGGAGTCCCCTTGTGGAGTACTGTGAAGCCGTTACCAGGGCAACTCCATTGCACTGCACAGTAGAAGCCATTTTACAGCAGTACAGCAGAAGCCATTTTAAGGTACAACAGGGTGTATCTTAACAGAATACATATCCTGAGGGGTGTTAGGGGTGTCTTGCTCCCGCAGTAATTGTTTCCAGAAAGTAAGTCATTTGTGTAGCAAGTTTGGTTGAAACTTATATAAAAACTGTTAAAGCACTGCACAGAACAATACAACAGTTGTGTTTCTGCTGTGCTCTTGCTAGAACACAGGAGGAGCTAACGTTTTCAGAAAATAAAGGTTCACTACTGTAAAATCTGCAAAATTCTTAAGTGGCTGACAGCAGATTAATAAGTCTCATTACAATTTCAGCATTCTTGAAATTATTTTCCAAATTACTACTGGATTAATTTTTCATAGTTTACTACAGATGCAGCTATTGCCTGTATAAATGTGTGCAACTTTTTAAAAATAAAGTGATTGTATTTATCATTTTTATATACTATATTATTGAAATTTTACTGAATCTGAAATATACACAGCAAAAACAGTGGTAAAAAGGAAACAGGCACCCAAGCAATGGAAAAAATCATGCTTTATACCACATAAAGATTCATATTTAAAGCAGTAAAATTCAAGGGTTCAGAGCTTTTAGACTTCAGAAAGTTACACTCATTTGCACTAATTACAGATAGTATTTTGTCCAAATATATGCAAAATGGGGAACAGTTGAAAATCAAGAAATGAACAATGGAATTCTGGGAGAAAATATTGGATGAGACAATGTTATATAAAATCCACCTGTTAGATCAGAACATTAAAAGTAAAAACAGTCAGATAACTAAAACGGCAAAGCCACCTTAAAAAATTGACTCAGACTCAGATGTTAACTATTATCTTTTTGTGGGAAAGAAGTTTGATTAGATTGCCAGCCAACTGCAGAGATGAAGCTGGGGTTGATGAGTTCCCTTCCCCTCTCGATCTGTGTAGCTGTTGGTGATTTTTAAATGCCTGTATTTGTAGTCTTTGTGTTTCCCTTCCCTCCTTGGGTTTGTGCGCCGCCCTGAGTCCTGCTGGGAATAGGGCGGCATATAAATAAAACGAAACCTAAACCTAAACCTTTCTTTAGAATTACTTCATTCAGATTTCAGATATCGTTTTGGAATGGAAACCTGCCAGGAAAGAAGAGCGAGTTAACTGTAACCCGGTAGATTATTTTCTGCAGATCATCTTGTTAGTTTATGGACAGTCTGTCTGAATTAAATGTATAACGTCTGATGTTGCGGTCATCCCACTTATACAGGATGACTGCTCTACTACTTGGGATTCTTTGTACGGTCTTCACACAAAATTATTCTAGCTTTTATGCTCCTATCAACATCTACAGAGGTTGGCTTGGACAGATTATCTACAGATTGGCTAGATTATTTTCAATGATGACTGCCAGACAATCAAACCGGTCAGTCCTAGAGGAGATCAATCCTGACTGCTCTTTAGAAGGCCAGATCCTGAAGATGAAACTCAAATACTTTGGCCACCTAATGAGAAGGAAGGACTCATTGGAGAAGAGCCTCATGCTGGGAAAGACTGAGGGCCAAAGAAGAAGGGGACGACAGAGAATGAGGTGGCTGGATGGAGTCACCGAGGCAGTAGGCATGACTTTAAATGGACCCCCAGAGGATGGTAAAGGACTGGTAGGCCTGGAGGAACAGTGTCCATGGGGTCACGATGGGTCGGACATGACTTTACAACTAACAACAAAAGCACTTGATGTTCCTTACCGAGGATAGCCCAACCCAACTCATATTACTCACAAGGTGTCTTCTATTGCAAACACTTCTTTGTTCACATTAAGAAGCACAACAACAGAAGTGTTTTTTATCAGGGCAACCTCGTCTACCCAATTATGGGACAGAGCATACTGCTTCCGCTTTCGCCCTTCAGCCATACCTTTCTAGGATTCACTTCATCATTCCCCTGGCATAGCTGACAAAGGGAGGAAAGCCCATGGCTTAGAGGTTAATATATCTACCTAATATGCAAGTAGCCCAGGTTTGAATTCTAGGCGGCTATGGCTAGCTGATGAGAGCTAAATAGCTTGAAATAGATCTATACTAGTCTTCCTTTATTTCTTTGCCGGTAAAACATAAATTTAACACATCACAACAGCAGGCTCTTATGGAAATCCACTCACGTGAATATTCACTGCAACAGTTGTTTGCTCTCAACAGAGTGCAAGCATTTGCAACAACTGACATTATTAAGTGCTCTAGATAAAGAATGATTGAACAGACCTAATGGCATCCTAAATCAGTGCCAGGTGAAGTAATAAACCAGATGAAGGTCAATAAACTGAAACTCAATCCAAAAAAATAGATCTCCTATTCAAAAGATGGTTTGGCTTGCTCAGTGAAGTGATCTCCCAAATTCACCTTGTCACTGGAAGCAGAGATAGTTTGGGATTATCTTTTTATCAATTTAAACCTATATATACGCTATAATTCTGTCTGGATACGTGTAACTAAGTGTCCTTTGGTGATCCTTCATTTGGATTATTGCAATATTACTCATAGTGTTATCTTCTAAAATGGCCAGACACTTATCTCTGTCTGAAATAGGATATCAAGACTGCTAACAAAAATGGTGGAATGTGATTCTATAATATCAGTACTCTCACCAGTTTCACTTGCTTCCAAGGCATTTTGGGTACTCTTCAGAATGCTATTAACTTTAAAGCACCAGCCAACATTACTTAAAGGATCACAGCCTTCATACTTGCTCGGCCCATAAAATTATATCCACTCAGTAAAGAAGATAATGCAATTAGTTTTTAGGGAATGATTTCCCACGATAGTGCAGTGCCTCTCCAAATAGATAGGCCAGTGTTTCTCAACCTTGGCAACTTGAAGATGTCTGGACTTCAACTCCCAGAATTCCCCAGCCAGCATTCGCATCTTCAAGTTGCCAAGGTTGAGAAACACTGAGATAGGCGCACCTGATGCCTACAGTATATCACAGAAGTGAGTACACCCCCGCGCATTTTGTAAATATTTTTAGTCTATCTTTTCATGTGACAACACTGAAGAAATGACACTTGGCTACAATGTAAAGTAGTAAGCATACAGCTTGTATAACAGTGTAGATGTGTTGTCCCCTCAAAATAATGCAACACACTGCCATTAATGTCTAAACTGTGGGCAGCAAAAGTGAGTACACCCCTAAATGATCATGTCCAAATGGGGCCCAAGTAGCCATTTTCCGTCCCTGGTGTCATGTGATTCATTAGTGTCTCAGGTGTGCAGGGAGAGCAGGTGTGTTAAATTTCACTCTCTCATCCTGGTTGATGGAAGTTCAACATGGCACCTCTTGGCAATGAACTCTCTGAGGATTTAAAAAAACGAATTCAGTGTTGTCACATGGAAAGATATACTTAAATATTTATAAAATGTGTGGGGGTGTACTCACTTCTGTGATATACTATATGTTGTTTTTAAAAATGGCAATTTCTCAGTTTTAACCTCCCCCCAAAAAATGCTGCTTTTTACCTCTTAGGCATTTCTGCTTTCTTCATTGTTAATTCATTCTCAGCCTTACTGAGTATGTCTTTTCTATTTTGGGATTCCAAAGTACTGCTAAAGCAGAAGCATAAAAATGCTGCTTTCAAAAATCGTATTAAAATCTATTGGAAGTAAAATGAGCAGAAGAGAAGGCAGTAATTTTAAAGGTTGCAACTGGCTGAGCTACTTGTGGCGAAGCAAGCTTCAACAATTCCTTTCCCCAGATGTCAGTAACTATGCTAGCAAGTTCAACTAGTTGGGCTGAAAGTAATCAAGGAGAAGAGAAATCTCCCAATAACCCAGTGGCTAGGACACTGAGCCTGTGGATCAGAAAAGTCAGCAGTTCGGTGGTTTGAATCCCTAGTGTCGCATAACGGAGTGAGGCAGTGGTGAAATTCAAATTTTTTTACTACCGGTTCTGTGAGCGTGGCTTGGTGGCCATGGCGTGGCTTGGTGGGCATGACAAGGGAAGGTTACTGCAAAATTTCCATTCCCACCCCACTCTGGGACCAGCCAGAGATAGTATTTGCCAGTTCTCCAAACTACTCAAAATTTCCGCTACCGGTTCTCCAGAACCTGTCAGAACCTGCTGAATTTCACCCCTGGAATGAGCTCCCGTTACTTGTCCCAGCTTCTGCCAACTTAGCAGTTTGAAAGCATGTAAAAAATGCAAGTAGAAAAATAGGGACCACCTTTGGTGGGAAAGTAACAGTGTTCCGTGTGCCTTCAGCATTCAGTCATGGCGGCCACATGACCACAGAGAAGTCTTCGGACAGCGCCGGCTCTTTGGCTTTGAAACTGAGTGCGCACCGATCTCCAGAGTCGGAAGCGACTAGCACATATGTGAGAGGGGAACCATCACCTTTTCAGTGTCCTGAAAAACACTGCCATACTCTCTTACGTTTGAGAATTTAAAGAAGCTTCTACAATGCATTTTTTTAAAGAAATGCAAGGTCATAAAAGCAGGGGAAACTTTTCAAAGACCTCTTTGTTTATAGCAACTCAGTGTTTAAGAGCAGAATCAATTCAGTTTTACTTCAAGGATAGTAGAAACCTTGCCAGGTTATTTATAAGGCTTTGAAAATACAGAATTTTGCTCATTGCTACAAGCAACACACCTACAGCAATCAACACTAATGTTTAGTGTTGTAAAGTAAGATGCAATGTATCCCTTCTTAAACCAGATTCCTCACCCTACCTCCAGGCTGGGATTTAATGGAAATGTATTAAATATGGTAAGGACTAACTATAGTACCAGGGATTCAGCTGAGATATTAACTGCTAGAACAATTGAAATACTAGCAATAAATCAACGGGCCTCTCTGTATTTCTTATGTGTAAAGTATTTTCAGGCCTGGGCAGGCTACAACCTGAAATAAAAACATCTGTAGCAGATGTTCCAGTCGGGGTTATTTAAAACTCTTAGAATCCCAACTGCTTTAAGCTCAAAATGTCCCATTCTGAGTTTGAAACAGGTATTTTGAACCTGAAACAAGCTGATCTGACAATTCCAGAAGCGTCTGAAGTTCAAAACAGGAAACTTTTTTTGCCCTTCTCTATTTCCTATTTCTCAGCAGCATTCCTGTTTGCTGAACCATCCACAGCTTCAGCCATTTAGGAACTGTAAATGTACCAAAAGACAAAATTTCACATGGGAAAGAAAGCAAGCCAGCACTTAAGGATGTCCCACTGGAGTTCCTAGAAAAGTGGAAATTGTAGCTTTCACAATTTTTTCTTCTTTTTTTGCTGGGTATGCAACAAAATGCAGAGTAGAATGGGAGTTTTCAAAGTTTTGTCGGATGTTAGCAGCCACCCCTCTCCTAGAAAAATGAGATTATTTTAGGAAATATTAAAAGGACATAATATTTCCCCTAAAAGGGAGGCAGAAACTCAGCGCCCCCCCCCTCCTTTGTCAATGGGCCATTAAGGCCTGGGTCGGTCTATTCTACATAACAAAGATCTACCTCCTTCAGGCAGAGCCCTAATAGGAATCCCAAAGCCCTTTCATTACATCATCACCCAGCAAGAGTCAATCAAGCTTAGGACTCAGAAATGCCTACAGAGTTGTTCCTGCATGGTCCCATGGGAGTCCAACAACCAATCAGAATACAACCTCAAATTCAGAGGGTATCAATCAATCTCTCTCTCTCTCTCTCTCTCTCTCTCTCTCTCTCTCTCTCTCTCTCTGTTGTAAAATGGGACAAAACGGATTAGCAACTAAACTGCCTCACTTAGCAATATACATTTTGGGCTCAATTATCATAAGTCGAGGACTACCCGCAATGCTGTATGAACTGGGGTGAAAAGCAATACATCCGATAAATATCTGCATAAAAAGGATAATTCAGCATTCAGAATTTGTTGATGCCGGCATTTTCAAACTTTTAATGTAAAAGAATGCACACCACTATTAGTACTACTATTAGTAGGCAGAACATCTGGTAAACTGCATACTTTGAACTTAAGTTGCTTTTTCCTGTTCAGGCACTAGTAAACCAAATGCAATCAAACTTAATCCAAAATATCCAAGATTAAGAACCTGTGGATACATGTTCAAATGCTTAAATCTCCAAAATACTTGAGTCCCACTTCACGCTCTGGAAGCAGAATGTGTTAACAGGCAGTGAAAATCCATTTAAATGACCTATTTAATTTTTAAAGATTGAGTTATTTTTTAAAGAAAAGGTTCAACTGGGTTATACTCTTGATAAATAAGTGCTTTTATAGTCTTGCCACATATTTCTCATCAACTATTTTTCAATTCAATTTTGATTGCCCATTGGGAGAAAAAATAATCAACTCTAGAATATCTTCAAGTTTCAAAAATAAATCTGATACAGAATTTAATTCTAATTGAAAACCACTCCTGGATTACAATTTTACACATGGATTTGTACCACATCCAGTATTAAGGTTTCTCTATACTTAGGGTTTCTACTTCAATTTTGCAGGATTTTTCAGTTAAAACATACTTTTACAAATACAGATTAAAAAATTATTGCATTGTATAATCTCATTTAGTGATGTATATTGATTTGCTCTTGGTTGCTGACAGTCATGCTTTGTTTAAAGCTTAAAAGCAATTTATTGTTTAAAATAATATAACCCGTACAATTACTAATTACCTGACAAATTAACTAATAAAATACTGGAAAATTAAAAGCTCTGATATTTGTACATCCCTTTTTATTCATTTGTATTTTAACTTGTATCCCTTTTTTTCCAATTCCTTTTGTTTGTTTATATAGGCCTTTACACTAAATAATCACCAGTGGATTTTGTTATTATATCATTAATACAAATAATATCTGTCTGAAACGGTATAGAGTTTCTTGCCTAGGCAGGGGGTTGGACTAGAAGACCTCCAAGGTCCCTTCCAACTCTGCTACTGTATTATTGTATTGTATTATTTACATATTAAAAATCCATTCTTTTCTATTTCTAATGTACGTTAACAATACCTTTTCTAAATCCATTCTCAAATTATGGAATCTTGTTGCATAGCACATCTTGAACAATAATGATATCCTCTTATCTTCATTACTGGTTCATTAGTGGGAGCGCGTGCATGCGCAGAAGGTCTGTGATGATGTCTGGGTGGATGGGCGGAGCCTCGTGCCGCCGCCACTACCGGTTTGCCGGAACCAGTGCGAACCGGCAGAATACTACTTCTGGTCTTGAACCACACACAATACTTACGTTTCACTTTCAGAATACTGTTGTTACAAGCCTTTAAAAAAAGATGGTGGCACCCACATGCTATCTTATTTTCAGATAAAATGTCTATTTTATTTTTTTTCTCCCTAGGAAAGAACAGAAGGTCCTCTCTATCCTAAAGAGTCTCTCCCACCTGCTTTGCAAAATGCACAAACAAATCAATCACAAACCACAAGGAAGGCAAAAAAAGATGCCACCGCTTTAAAGAGTTGATGAATGAAAGTTAAGTTAACTCTTAAAGCAACAGTACCTTTTTTCCTGCTCAAGGAGAAATCTGGGGGAAAAAAGATATGCAGGTGAATAGTAGAAGTGCAAATTATTTTAGAAGTATCTACATCCACAATAACTGGTACTGTAATAATTTCAAATTGTATTCTGTCTATATTATTTTGCACTTATCTTTGCATTTAAAATACCATCCTGCAATTAAGGTGCTCAGATATGGAAATACAATATGCATTTATTTTATATCTGAACAATTAAATCAAAGGGGTTTATATTCTAACCTTCTCTTTCTCTGAAACCAATTTGGAAAATTGTAAAAATAAATACTGCCTCCTGCGAAAGAAATCCACAATAAAATGAATTATGGCACAATTGCTGCTGAGAAGAAAAGAAAATATTCATGGAAGAAAATTCCTTTATAGAATAAAGAAAAACATGTCTTTCTACTGAATTAACATCAAAAAGGATTATTAACCTTCACCTTCCCAATTGGCTTATATCTATTTTAAGAATGTGAAATGAGTGTATAAGCAATGTATGTCTGAAAAATATTTTAAAACTCAGTATACATTCTAAATAGCTAACATAAAATATTCAGACTCTGCTAATTGCCAGATCATACAATTTATGCAATAGATAAATAATTCCGAAAGGGGGAAAAAATCTACCTTTGACCCTTTTAAGAGTTATGCAGCCTATATTGTGAAATGCAAATAAGGCGACTCCCTTAGCTATGTGTCTGACACAACATTCTACACATGCTAGTGGCCTTGTAATAGTAGTGGCTAGCCCTTGTACTTCAGAACAATAGAAACGAAGCATTCTTTTTTACGGAAGAAATACGGAATATCTCGTAACCTAAAGGCTCAAAAACTCATCTTATGTTGTAAGCGACCATATTTATGGTTTCCCAAACTAGCCTTTGTCGTTGTTACTCAATCGCTAACTCAGGTCCAACTCTTCATAATCCCGAGGACCACATCATGCCTGATCCCTCCACGCTCTACTGTCTCCCAGAGACCGCCCAAACTCATGCTGACGCTATCTAACCATCTCATCCTTTGCCATGCCCTTCTCTTTTTGCCTTCAATCTTTCCCGATAGTCTAGCCTAAGCTCCCTTTTTGTGAACCTGTAATCTCTGAATTTGAGATAGAGTTGGGAGCAAGTGAGCGTTTACTGGCCGGATGCCCTTCCTGATATTTTTTTCTATGTTCCCCAGGAGAGAAAAACCTGCCACACCATCGGATTGAACCCTCAACCTTCTGAATGGGAGGTGAGTGCCTTCACCACTAGGCCACCACGTCAATACCGCTCAAATTCCCTGGTGTTCATCTATGCATTGGCTAAGCTTTCCCTAATTTTGCACAGCCTCTGAATCCAGACACGGTCATCTACATCTTACTTCCTGCATCCCTAATCGACCCCTATTCTAAGCCTTATTCGCGGAAACAACTAATGGGAGCAACCTTTGCAGACTCCCTCCCTTCAGTGCATACAATGAGCTGCTACTTTTGAGAGTGGAATTCCCTTCCCCTGAGCAGGCAGTCTCAAATTCACTCATCAAAAGGAACGACTACTCCATGCTGTCTGATCAGAACTATTACTAACGGCCTCCGACCAGCTCTGACTACTCCTAGGGCCATTTGGAGAAATGGAAGGGCTAACAAAAATGCTTCCTGCTGTTCCTTAGCATCTCATCTCTGCACAAGAGGTTTCAATAAGGCAAGCCCCAGCACCGTTTGTTATCCAAAGATAAGCATTGCTATAATTCTACATTCTCCTCCATTCCAGCAGGGCAGGGGTGTCTAATCTGTGAACCATGCTGACTGGGGAATTCTGGGAATTGAAGTTTACAAGTCTTCAAGTTTCCCCAGCTGGACACCCTTGCTCTAGCGTTTCTCAGATGTTATGGAAGACACCAGGATGGTTTTTGTCACATGCACATAAGTCTAGAGAAGTTGCTTTATTCACAAGGCAGAGGGAGAATGAACCCATTGAAAAGGTGAACTGAAGTTGCCTGAAATGTATTATCCCCTACATGCAAATAAATATTTAAGCCTATCTCAATGGGTTCTTTAATCCTAACTCATATATAATAGGAGGGCTGGGAGAGAAAAGTAACCCGTTTTTTAAAGAGAAAATAAAAATGCTTAGGAAATACCGTAACTATATATTTTAATTTGCCTCGTACATAAATTCAAGGGAATCAGTTGCATCAATGTGAATATAATGCTGACATTTCCCAAAGCATACTGTACTACTTATATTGTTTTAAGCAATTAATATAGGTAATCTATCACTTCACTTGTTAAAGAGAAAACTACTGTGTGTGAACAGTAAAATATAACAACCAAGCACACACACTGGCAATGATTAAAGAAGGCTAATTTCTTTCTAAATTAAACATGTACTTGTAATTTTTTTAATTATACAAATACCGTACTTTTTAAAAAATTCTGGAACAAATGAATCATGTCAGTTGGATAGACTCTCCAGATACGGCTATCGGTAACTACTGAAAAAGCTTCCTTTTTACAACCATTTAATCGCTTTAATTCAGAATAGAGTCGAAGCAGCTGGATGGAGCTGAGTATTTACTGGCTGGATGCCCTTCCTGAGGCCATGCAGAGTTCACAGCAGGTGTTTTTTTTTCCTTCTTTGCACCCTAGGAGAGAAATATCGGCCACTACCTAGGATTGAACTCTCAACTTTCTGAGTGGGAGGCGAGTGTCTTCACCACCAGGCCACCACACCACTCTCTTCGGTAACTATACAAACTATAACTATATAAACTTGCCTCTAGACCACTACTTCTTTATAGTAAGTGAGCATTTACAAATCTGAGAACAAGCATGTCTACTTGGTGAACTTCACAACAATGATTTTAACTATAGAATTATTTTTTCTCCCAATTGCAGCATCCTCTAACTCACATAGAATTACAAAAGTTAAATATTAAACCCTAAGGTTTCTAAGGGTCTAATCAGGTTTCCAGTCACTCTCTACAGCTGCTGGGAGACTGTTCTGCTCAGTGCAACATCCCAGCCACAAAACAAACATAGAAGACTCCATTCACAAAAAGTTTGCAAACATATTAGCACACCATGACATAGCCTATAACCATGATGGCGAACCTATGGCATGCGTGCCGGAGATGGCACGCAGAGCCCTTTTTGTGGACACCTGCGCTGTTGCCCCAACTCAGCCAGCTGGTCATCAGGTTTCTGGTACTCTGACACATGCACACACCTTCCGATTTGGGCACTCTGTGCCTAAAAGGTTCGCCATCACTGGCCTATAACATGCTGTGTCTTTCTCCTTACTACCAGTAAACAAAATATGGCTTTAATCTGACAACAGGAATTGTTTCCCAAAACTTGCTGAACCACAAACTACTCAGCTCTTGTTCAACCTGGTTTAGTTTTGCAAACATACCTACACAGTCTTACCTGAGAGACCGCCTCCTGCCATTTACCTCCCAACGACCAATAAGATCACACAGGTTGGGCCTCCTCCGGGTGCCGTTGACCGGACAATGCCGGCTGGCGGCTCCCCGAGGGAGGGCCTTCTCTGTAGCTGCACCGGCCTTGTGGAACGAGCTACCTGCAGAGATCCGGACCCTCACCACCCTCCCGGCCTTCCGTAAAGCGACCAAGACCTGGCTGTTCCGGCAGGCCTGGGGCTGTTGATTAATTTCCAGCCCCACTTGATGGAATGAATGTTGTATTGTTTTAATTCTGTATTTTTAAGTATTTTAAATGTTTTTACTTGTTGTGAGCCGCTCAGAGTCCCTAGGGAGTGGGCGGCCTACAAATTCTATTAAAGTTTTAAAGTTTAAAGTTTAATTTTTCATGGTACTCACAGATGACAGCATAGTATAAAGCGGCCTCAAATAAACCCAACAAACCACAGAACATGTCAAAACAGGCCAGGATTCTGTACTTCTAAAACCACAATCTGGGTATCTAAGCTTCTGAAGTTTCTTCCAACTTTGAAAAGATTTGGGGTTTTTTTTTACGATATAATTCCTCTATTCCTTTATCACTAAGTAGGTAAAAGGTAAAGGTTCCCCTCGGATATATGTGCTAGTCGTTCCTCTAATGGGTGGTGCTCATCTCCATTTCAAAACCGAAGAGCCAGCGCTGTCCAAAGATGTTCTCCGTGGTCATGTGGCCAGCGTGATTAAATGCCTTCCCACCAAAGGTGGTTCCTATTTTTTCTACTTGCATTTTGACATGCTTTCAAACTGCTAGGTTGGCAGAAGCTGGGATAATTAATAGGAGCTCACCCCGTTATGCAGTGCTAGGTATTCAAACACCAAACTTTCTGATCGACAAGCTCAGCATCTTAGCCACTGAGCCATCGCGTCCCTACTCACTAAGTAGACAGATGTCCAACCTATGGGCCACATTTTTATGGAAGAAAAATCTGCATCTGACAGGTTTCTGATGATCCTTCCCTCAGTAGAGATACACTCTCTATATATAAAAGATATACACATGGCATCCCTCTATTAAATACCAAATGCTTGGGTAAAACCAGTGGCCAAATTTTATCATTCATGCACATGTTTTTCAGCCAAAAGCTTAAGCTGAACCAAAGGCCTCAAGTAATCCTTACATCGCCTTCCTGAAAAGTTGGCAGCTTGAAAATTGAAACTGCATAAATGAGACACATGATAGCCTGAATATACAGGTGTGGAAATGAATCTTAAATGTGAAGTGAGTCAGACAAGTTAGTTAGGCACAGCTGCCTTTGGTATTCTCTCATTAACTAGGCATAATGAAGCCTTCTTTTAAGGTTGTTTTTTTCACATACCAGAGGAACAATTGCCTACTTAAAACAAACTCTAATTTGGTTTCCAAGATGGATTTGCTGGCATTCCAGAAAGCCATCTATCATTTGATTACAGATGAAAGGCTGGAAGTTATTGCCAAAAGAAAGGCAGACCAGTGGAGCTGCCTTAAATTCTGTTCAGGAATTAGGGGTGATGGTGGTGGAAATGAATACAAATTTTAAAAAAAAGAATTTATACTCCTCAGCTCTACTATTCTAGTTTGCTTATGTGACTGTTGTACTTTCAGCAACCTGGATGAACTTCGTCCTGTAGTTAACATTTAATTGTTATACAAAATCTCATTTTTACTTTCAATACTAATTAAATGCCTACTAGCCTCCCCCCCCCTTTCTTGTCTTGTGCCTCTAATGAAAGGTTGCAAAGATGATTTACCTGCTTTCAAATCTACCTTTGCTACCAACAGTTGTTCCCACCTGTTTGGCTGTGCAATACTGAAAAGAGTGCACAATGAACCCCCGTTTGTGATGAACAGCATAAGCATTAAGGTAAAGGTTCCCCTCGCACATATGTGCTAGTTGTTCCCGACTCTAGGGGGTGGGTGCTCATCTCCGTTTCAAAGCCGAAGAGCCAGCGCTGTCTGAAGACGTCCCCTGATCATGTGGCTGGCATGACAAAACACCAAAGGCGCATGGAACAATGTTACCTTCCCAGCAGAGACGGTTTCTATTTTTCCACTTGCATTTTTATATACTTTCGAACTGCTAGGTTGGCAGAAGCTGGGACAGGAGCCGAGGTGGCGCAGTGGTTAAATGCAGCACTGCAGGCTATTTCAGCTGACTGCAATTTTGCAGTTCGGCTGTTCAAATCTCACTGGCTCAGGGTTGACTCAGCCTTCCATCCTTCCGAGGTGGGTAAAATGAGGACCCGGATTGTTGTTGGGGGCGATATGCTGACTCTGTAAACCGCTTAGAGAGGGCTGAAAGCCCTATGAAGCGGTATATAAGTCTAACTGCTATTGCTATCGCTACAAGTAACGGGTAAAGTAAAAACTCTTTTAGCATCAGCTCTTACACATTCCATTATGATGGAAAGGATATTGTTCATTCTGGTGGACGGCCATTATTGAGGTCTGGATAAACTCTTTCCTAATTCTTTAGACCTATTGGCAGCCTTCAGTACCATTTAGCCATGCTGTCCTTTGTCTATTTACACACAGTTGGAGGTTATCCGACTCCCCAATCATTCTGCATAGCGTACAAATGAAGAAGAAAAACAGCACAGCGAGATACAAGTGAAGGGATTCCTGGCCAACCAAGAAAACAATATACCAGGCCATTCGGCGGCCATTACAAGTGTATTTATGTAACTGAAGTTACAGTGAAGTTCAGTACACTGAAGATGCCATTTAATTTCATTGTATGAGCTGCAATGACAATAAAGTAAACGGAAATATGGCTGCCCAACTAACTCTCAATGACACCAGGCAACTTACAAGGATAACATCCTTATATTACAACAACAGAGGTAAAGGTTCCCCCCAACTTATAAGTCTAACTGCTATTGCTATTGCTATTACACTTCAATTCCAGAATTCCCTAACCAGAATGGTTATTGTTGATCATTCTCGAATTCTACACAATTGGATGACACTCAAGGATGGAGAAAATTATTCTAAAATTACATTAGTATTTTTATCCACAGAATAAATATTAAATAAATTAGGAATAGTTAGTGGAAGAAGAAGGGACAAACAAAGAACTCACTGGCTTGATACCATCAAAGCTGATACAAAGATGAACATCCAATAATTGAAAGAAGCTGTGCTTGATAATGTACTAGGGTTGCCTATAAAATCGCCAAAAGTCGGACACGACTGAAGTGTAAAACTAATATTTATTCACATTACTATTATAATCTTGGTACCCGACTTCATATTTAAAGAAAAAACTTGAACATTTCAAATAAACTTCTCTTCTACTTCAGTTTCATATTTTCCAATGTTAAGGAACAGTCTAGAGTATTTTGAATATAAGGTATTTGATCTGATTAACCTGCAAGGGAGTTAAGGTAGCTAAAATGTAATTACCTATAATAATATGGCTAGCATATAAGAATTATCTTTCCTAATCCTTTGAAATACATCGTAAGATTATTAATCATCACAACTATTCAAAATCTTCAATTTAAGATTTAACCACCTATGCTGTGATTACTGGTACACTTCCAATCTTTGAAGTTCCACCTGTCAATTAAAATTTTGAAAGATAATTTGTAATGTAAAATGTATTTCAGCACTTTATGTTTAATACCTAAGATCAAATCAATTTTCTTTTCTTTATTTACATTAGGAATTCAGGTCTTGTCGGGACAAGAAGTAGTGGTGGCAATTACAAAACACCTGAAATTGACACAAATTTTGAGCAACTGGAAAATGAAGAAGGTTTTCAATTATAACCTTGAATAACTCTTTAGGAAATAGCAATATTTGGATGGGAGGGGGGGGATTTGGTTTAGAAAAGTTGGCTGAGAAAGTTTAATATCACCATATCCACACTTATCTATATGCTGTAATTGCTTCTCAGCTATTTTAATGCATTTCCTTGCATTTTTTATCAAGAGTGGGGAAAATCCTATGCTGTTACACCAGTTTTATTTGAAAATCCGAGGGGATGTTTGTAGTAGCTGTAATGCTGTTAAAATGTGTTGAGGACTTCTTCAAATAAAGGTAACTATCGGGCCAAAGGTTCTTTTTCTAACTGAAGGCAATTTTTAATGACATTTTTCAACCAACTCAGTGCAGCTAAGCAGTAAGCACCTAAACTCTGTGCTGCTCTAAACACCTGACGTCAATAAACTTTGCTCTGATATGCATGTCTGTGGTCTTCACACTATTTCTTTTGCTCCCAGTACTCAAAAGTCTATTTTTCAAGAGATTTCTACAGTGATCATTTGCTTCTCAGTAATGCCTTTCTCTCGTTTTTTTCTCGTGCATGAATGATATTCACATCCTGAATCAAAATAAAACAATATTCCTCAAATCTATTTTGTCTCATAAGATCCAATTTTAAACAACTGCCGAGAGCTGAATTATTTGAAAAATAACCAGCCAAACCTTTAAAAAAAGGGTGTGTGTAAGTCAGAAACAACGGGGTGAAGCTGCTCAAAGAACTTACTATCTATCTATGCTGTACTGATTACTCAAAATGCCAGGAGTTTTTTATTTATTTATTATAAACTAGACATAAAATTAGCTTGTTTTTAGTAAAAAAAATCTTTTTAAGGTCACAATGAACACGCTTAATTAAAAAGCCTGAAATTTATGCATCTTATTAACCAGCAAGATGCATTAATATGAGAGGTGTTGAAACATTATTAATTACCAGGACCAATCTCTCATTAGAGAGGGCTGGACCACGCAAAATAAACAAGGCTGAACGGCATATTTTGATTTCAGCCAAAATTGTTCAAATGCAGGTAGTCCTCAAATTATGACTGAGACCAGATTTTCCACCACTAAGCAGTGCAGTTATAAAATATGATATCACATGACTGTATTACTTATAACAGCAATGCCACGATTCCCTGTTGCCACTGTTAACCAAATCCCATCAGTCGTTAAGTGAGGACCCACCATACTCCAAACCATTCCTAGCTTGATTTCTCCCCAGCCCGGGTGTCTGTAAGGTAAGGGACTGGCTACATATTCAGCTCCTTCCATCCCATTATGGTGGTGCAGTGGTTAGAATGCAGTATTGCAGGCTACTTCTGCTGTCTGCCGGGTACGTGCAATTTGGCAGTTCGACTAGCACCAGGCTCAAGGTTGACTCAGCCTTCCATCCTTCCGAGGTGGGTAAAATGAGGGCCCAGATTGTTGGGGGTAATAGGCTGACTCTGTAAACCATTGTATATAAGTCTAAGTTGCTATTGCTATATCTCTCTCACATTTCGGGCGCCCTGCACAGAGGCACTCTTTGGTACTGGTGCTAAGGCTGAGTTAGAGGCCCAGGGCTTTCAGCAACCTCAGATGGCTGACACTACCCATACATATGTAGCATTTCCTTTTATTGTAAATTTCCAATAAAACGACATGTCCAGGAAAAAGAAGATCACCACACTCTCAATTCCAGTTGGGCTAGCCATATGCTATTTCCCAGAAAACCTTAGCTAATCAGAGAAGACACGGATCCAAACAGGGGTGAAATTCAGCAGGTTCTAACAGGTTCTGGAGAACTGGTAGCGGAAATTTTGAGTAGTTCGGAGAACCGGCAAATACCACCTCTGGCTGGCTCCAGAGTGGGGTGGGAATGGAGATTTTGAAGTATCCTTCCCCTGCCATGCCCACAGTACCGGTAGTAAAAAAAAAATGAATTTCACCACTAGATCCAAATATATAGTTGCTAAGCTCACAATCATAAGAACATTTTCCTCTTTCTCAGAATTAACAGAGTCAAGGATCAAACTCATCAGATCCAACATAGGATCACTGCTATGTGCCAGGCCCCTAATGATCTGTGCCAGGTCCATGATGGTCATGAACTCCCAAACTTCAACCAAATCTGCACCCAGAAGCCCCCCCCCCAAAAAACCCCATAAACCGGGGGAATTTCACTGCCAATCTGACCACAAGAACTGAACAACTTGGGTAGAAAAACTATGATGAAGAAGGGGAGGCTGGTACAGCACCAACATTTCCAACTGATCTCTTGAGTCCAACTTTACAAACAGGATGTCACATCCAGTTATCTGCGGTGCAGCAACTTTGAAAGCCAAGGGAGTATCCGGGATTACCATAGCTATTTTAACAAGCCTGCCCTGAAGTCTCAGGTGGTACTTTACCCAAAACCCGTATAAACACTTTTCTAAAGAGGGAAACTCCCCCTCCATATCTGTCCAAGCCTTGGTGTTTCCAGCCTCTTACCAATAATTAGATCACGAGTAATTATTAGAATAATTAGAAACATCATAGTCTGTCTTGATATTCAAGAGTAGTTGCAAAAATCCAGGACTCCCGAAAGTCTGATGACCAGGCATGGGGTGAACATGGTATTGATACAATACACTAATAGGACATTCCCCAAATGCATCTCATCCCATCTTCCACCACATCTACCTCTACTAATCACCACAACATATTTTGCTTTCCTCATGCCAGGCCCCTTGCAGGTGAAAAAGCATCATCCCAAACATCATTGTAGAATCCTCGTCAAATAAACATGTCTGGCTCAATAGGTTGCTTCTGAACAACCACCTCCTATATATACATAAATTGACCACTGTCCCAGCTCTCACCCCCCGCACATACACACATGCGCAAACCACGCACTACTGAAAGCAGAGGTGGCGCAGTGGTTAGAATGCAGTATTGCAGGCTAGCTCTGCATTTCCATTGCCAGGAGTTTGATCCTCACCAGCTCAAGACTGACTCAGCCTTCCGCCCTTCCGAGGTCGGTAAAACAAGGACACAGATTGTTTGCGGGGGGGGGGGGGGGGAGAGAAATATGCTGACTCTGTAAACTGCTTAGAGAGGGCTGTTAAAGCACTATGAAGCATTATATAAGTCTAAGTTTTATTGCTAGGCCCAGGACAAACTAGCAATAATAATAAAAGCAGCAGCAATGTTACTGTATTAAAATTGTTTGTAACATAAAGTGCCCTCTATAAATCAACTGTTCTCTCTCATACAGACATGAAAGTATGCTGAAACATTACATATATTTTTTTCCCTTCATTAAAAATAGCAAGCAAGTAGGAGACGGGATAAGGGGGAGAGTAGCTACGTTAAACGAGAAGAACAAGCTTGCAATGAAGAGGAGGCCAGGCCAACAGGAAACAATAGAAAAGAAGAGAGAGAGGTGTTATGTTTTTGTGGTCTAAGAAAGGGAAAATTCAATAGGCAAACAACCCTCCCAAACAAAGATAAATAATAAGGCTTATTTTCAAAATACATGGCCTGTATTCATTGGCACCTCTTGCCCATTCCTTTATTTTCAAGTTCCTAACAAAAAAATATAAACCATCTGTCGACTCAGCTGATAAGTAATTGTGTGGGGGGAGGAGAGAAATCTACTTCCTATGGATAGATATTATTGTATTTTAAAACCTGAGTGGGTGGGGTAGAGTGGAAGAAGAGAAATAAAATAGAAATAGAACACAAATACTTTAAGCTCTGGTACCATTCGTGGCATGAAAGCCAGGATAGACAGAGATTTTGAACAGATAATCTATGTAATGTTAATACTATGCAGTTTTTAAATTTCAGGACGGTGCTTTTTACAACCCAACCCCATAGAACAAGAAGACGAGAATCTATGATTTTCAGCATAGGAAGGCCTTCCTTCACAAGCATAACAATCAGCCAAATCAAAATGGTCCGCCATCTTAGATTGTCCAGACTAAGAAAAGAGATAGACAATCTTCCACTGCAGGAGAGAGGGTCACCTTTCCTTCCTTCATAAGCCTAGTGATCAGCTTACTACACTATGCCATAGGCCAGGAGTGTCAAACTCAAGGCCCGGGGGCGGATTCAGCCCATAGGGTGCCTAAATCTGGCCTGTGGGGGGGGGGAGCGTCCTAGAAAGATCAAAGGAGCGGCCTGCGGTGCCTCTGCCAGCAAAAACCGAGCTTGGAAGGGCTGCGTGCGGCCCTCCCAGGCTCCATTTTCAGTTGTGATCGCCTCTTGCCACCCCCCACCCCCAAGCTCCGTTTTCACAGAGGGCGGCAGGAGGCTGTTGCAGCTCAAAACGGAGCTCTGGAGCTTGTTTTCCTTGGCAGAGTGTTTGGGCAACCACAGACGCGCCCCCCCCCCCCAACATGAGTGACATCAAGCTGGCCACACCAACCCCGTCCCCAAGGTCAAACACAACCCTGATGTGGCCCACCATGAAATTGAGTTTGGCACCCCAGCCATAAGCTATTCTCTGAGCTTTAAACTACTACCTGCAAAATTCCCTATCCTATAGGTTAAGAGAGATTCAATAATACGGCACATCATTAAACGTACAAGACTTTAAAATTATACTAGAACCAAATTAAAATAAGGCACACATATATTCGTATTTTATACGATGGACCATATGCTTTATTACTCTTGTTTTACAATTCTCAGACCTATATGTTTGACAGAAAGCCCTATTTTATTTCCAACTAGGAACTGGATGATTAAACACAGCAGCTTGTCTATCTTTGGTACAATTCTCTAGTTCATAAACCATGTTGTTATCAAACCTAATTACGTGCATATTTCTGTCTCAGCTGCTCTCCTCTTGTTTTTACATCTCAGTATTTCTTAGCTTTTAAAGCACAAGCCTATTGGTGTACAGACCAGTCCTTTTACTTTTCCCAAAAGATTTAGTTTATTGGTAAAGCTATAAAGCCTATAAATTCTAAATCTATATGCAAGCAGGAAAGTTAATTCTTGTTTCACCAGCAACAAAGTCACTTTACTATACTGGTCACCAGGAAAATTATTTGCCAGTAAAAGGCAAATTATGTTGCATGTAAGATATATTCCCTAGCACATTAAAGTCATTAACAGATTGAAAAACAATAAATATTACAAACACTACAATTAAAAATGCAATATAATTGGGCCAGAATGCCTTAGCTTGCAAAAATTTAATTACAAAGCTAAACATTAACTGGGTTTAAGCTAGGTAGGCCTTCAGACTGGATATTGGGAAGCATTCAGATGGATTTAAAACAAACCTATTTTTCCTTCTCAAACTCCTCCTTTCAGCATTATAAAAGATAAAAATGAGTGATGAAGGTTTCTTTCCATATCTCAAGAAAAGAAAAAGTGAAAATTAGTTCCTTGGGTTTGACCTGTTGGATATATTTATGTAACACACTTAACCCAATAAGTAATAGCTATTTAAGCTATTTATCACACCAATCAGTTTACCATTTTAGGAGACACAAAGTCTTTACCTAATGCTTTTTCTCTTTCTTTATATTCCATGACACTTTGTACCAAAAGTACATTCATAAAGCACCATTAAAGTATTGGCTTCTTGCCGCTATCCAGGCAGACAACATTATTGGCTTTGGATTAATGGAGTAGTTTGGTTTTTCAGATGCTCTACAATTCTACCCTTTTGCTTGAGAATTAATTAGGCCAGGCCTAAACACTGGCTCACAGGTGATTAGGTTTCATATCTACAAGCACACCTGTCTGGGGCAGAGCAGCCTGACTCAACAATAGCCCTAATATAGTTTAGGGCAAAACCTGCTCTATTATTCACCGGCTGAGTTAGTGCAACATGCTAAACTAGTTTAGTCTAGCCTGGATAGGAAGAGGTTCAATATGTTTCATCATATTAAGCAACAATACACTTTATTGGTTTGGGTGCAGCGCATTATATTAAGTTCCGGAATTGGTTAAATCAACACAATCGTGTTGTACAAACCCAACAATTAGATTAGTGGGTTCATACCACCACACCACACCCACTGACCTCATTAAATGCACTAACTAGGCTAACCTGATAACACATGGGATATAAAAACAATAAATAAATAAAGTTGTAATGCCAACATGGATTATATGATTGGCATTCGAAGTATAATTCCCTTACAGAACACTTCATTCTCTGTGTTACTTCCCTAAACAAGCTGCATCCTTGCACAGAAATTTATCTGATAAAATTATCAAGATGCTCTCAGAGTCGCGGTGGCTGAGAGGCTCAAAGATGCTGGAGATGATCTCCGTTCCAGTGGTTCGAATCCTAGCACCACATACATGACAGAGTGAGTTTCCGTCGCTTGTCTCAGCTTCTGCCCATCTAGCAGTTTGAAAGCATGCTACCAGTGAATAGATAAACAGGTACCACTTCAGTGGGAAACATGGTGGCGTTTTGATGGTGGACTTTCCTGGATGCGACGCCCGGCGATATTGGTGGTGAGAGTAGGCCCTGGATGATGTCGCAGCTCAACCTTCTGGTGCAGAGCTAGTTCGCCCTTGTGGTCTACCATAGATAAGGGTGTGAGCACTAACTAAATGGACTAGCTCTCTTCAGCTGAAGTGTGGTAGTCCTCGAAGCCTGAGAGGATCTTGAAAATTTCCAAATAATTACTTTGTACCAACACTATAGTCTCCTTCCTAATTGTAACATCGCCATAGGCTAAATAAATAATCAAGTTGGTTTGAAATAGCAAGAATGGGGAACCTAGCCCTTCTCAGCCAAGCTGCTGAAATCTGTGGCACAATTTTTCTATCTCAGCTACCTATTTAATGGAATACTAGTTATAGTATATTAGGAGCCGCAGTGTTGGTTAGAATGAACTGAAATTTGGTAATTCAAGTCTCACTAGGCTCACTCAGACTTCCATTCTTCTAAGGCTGGTAAAATGAGGACCCGATTGTTGAAGGCAATATGCTGACTTGGCTGTAAAGCACCATGAAGCAGTATGTAAATCTAAGTACTATTCCCATTGCTATTCCAGACAGGAATCCTAAAACAATTTTCTACAGTTTTTCCCCCCTTTGCCATAGGAAAGGAATGAGTTTCATTGGCTAAGGATGTTTCCCATAATGGTGCACATGGCACCATTAATTCCAGAAGCAAAGCAGATTCCCTACACTAAAGAAAGAAAGGACTGTATAACCAGAAGTAATAATATTCTCTTTGTATGTGACAATATTTTCACATCATCTCAAATTTACAACCATGTTTCTTCATTTGAAGGTATACGACTTGAACATTTCATGTCTCCATAAAAGTCACTATTATGAGAAAATAAATCCTTCACTTGAAATTAACTTCAAATTATTTGAAACACTGTGTGCTGACTAAAAGATGCATTTGTGAAAAGCAGCAAGTCTTATGGAATAAAACATCTTCCTTTTAAAGGAAAAACAAAAATTCATGCCAGCTGAATAAAAATAATGCAGGTTTATAAAAAAAAGTGTATTTTGGGAAAACCTCTCAATTATTCTTGACACACTGTGGTTATGCCACATTCGGCTGTCACATAAAATGAAGTTGGTGCAGAGGTTTCATTTTAAAGACAGGTGACCAAGGCTGAAAGAACAATTTAAAGAAAGAATTCATGGCAAAAATCCCTTTTGCATAAAATGATTCTAATTTTAAATCTTTGGAACCAATAAATGTAGTTGTTAGATAAAACAAAAGGCTTAAGAGGTTGAAGGCAGAAAGTGAGGTTTCTTATTAATCTATATAGATTAATATAGATATAGGATTTGAAATACTGTATGTTTGAATTGAGATGCCAATCTTCAAGAAAATTATTTCATGTCAAGGGCATTAGCAGTAAGTGGTAGCCATATCATTCTCAAGTCAAAATTATATCACTGGCCATCACATTATTGTACATTCTTTTTGTTTTAACTGAAAATTCAGATCTTTTAAAATCTGATTTTAAAATCAGACCACTACGGTTTTGCTCTTAAAAATGTCAGAATTAGCAGCATCTATTTTCAATTAAATAAAAACATTGACATTGAATAAAAAATACCATGTTCCACAGAAGAGGACGAAATCTGAAACTTCGCCAACCTCTGTATCCAAAATAAAATATTGGCGGTAGGGCAGAGAAGAGAAACAGAGATATATTATTAACTATTAGGTTTATTTATTATTTTAATATTTTGTCTTGCTGCCTTTGTTGTAAACCACTTCTGTGAGAGGTGAGTTGTATATAAATTTAGTAAATAAATAACTATTGTATCTGCAAAAATACATATATGATAAAATGAAGTAGATAAAAACTTATTTTCCCAACCTTTCTCTCTCTCAAAGATTAGGGGAAATAAAAAGGAAAAGAGATAGCCCTAACTTTTAATGAAATACAAATCATTTTCCCCAGGCACATTAAATCACAGTGCTTTGGAGAAATAATGCAACCTTGAGCTACAGGGCTGTTCCAAGAATGAGTTCTTTTAATACACTACAACACCTGTAACTTCCTTACAATTAATCTATATCTCATACCAAGCAATTTGTCTTACCAATCACTCCAGGCATTGCCCTTTTAAGAATTCAAACTTAGTATTGCGCAATCCTGGAAATGCATGTAAAATGTAGGGTGGGATCTTTATTATGATAATAAAAACATTTACTACCAATTTTGCCTATGTAGTAAAATGGCAGGATTAAATGTGTAATAAAATTTGATAAGGCATTGCGTGGTGATATCGATGGCAAAGATAGTAAATCTGTATACCATTATTTTTACTATAATCACTGTTAGGCACAACTTTCCAAAGACATCCAAGTCAGCTGAGTGGGGAAGAGGAAAAGTACAGTGGGGAAAAATAAGGTTTGATTATGACAGAGAGGATTCAGGGGAAAAAAATACAATACATTCTGATGTATGACAGATCATATAGCTTAAAAAAAGATTACCTCATAACATCACAGCAACATCTTTCATTTAGAAGTTTGTTTATTAACCTTCTTTGCTGCCCACTTCGTCAAGATAACTCTAGTTGGCTTATACAGTGTCTTATTTTCTTTTGACCCCGAAATAAGTGCTTGGCCTTATTTTCAGGTGTGACCCGACAAATGTGTGCCCGACAAAACAGCGCCGAGAAAACCACGCCCACAAAAGCGCGATTAGGGTTAGGGTTTTAACGTTTTCGCATCCCACTATGTTGTTTGTTGATGGCGCGGTTTTGTGGGCGCAGTTTTGTCGGGCATGCATTTGTCGGTGAACCATTTTCAGGGAGGTCTAATTATTTTTGAGGTGTAGGAGGCGGCGAGCATAATCACCTCATGGCTGCTGCTGCGTTGCAATATTTTCAGGGGAGGGCTTATTTTCGCACATGCGCTCAAAAGCCCGATCGGGTTTATTATCCGGGAAGGTCTTATTTTCAGGGAAACAGGGGAAGCATTTGATATTCTGCAGCATTGATGTTCTTTCTCAGAAAGATTTTTACTTTTTAAATATTGTCTTTCACTTTCACATGTCTTTCAGTACATCTTTCACTTGACAGAAGTCACCCAGATGTAAAAAAAAAAATTAAAACTTATTTGAAATCCATCCTCATTCTCCAACAGTTTAAAGACAATTCACGATGCCAAGATGGTCTTGTTATTCCCACTCATTTCCTCTTATGCAGTGGTGGGATTCAACCAGTGTAACGAAACCGGTTCAACAAATGCACACTCTTGCTCACGCGCAGTTCGTTTCAAAACATCTCTAAAACTTACCTTCTACTGCAGCCCCTGTGAGTAAAACAGTGAGGTGCTGCAATCTCTCTGCCGCACCTATCAGCGGGGCTTCAAACAAGGAAATACAGACTAGTGCAGGGGTGGGTGGGGTGGGGCCAACTGATAACCAGACCTACCGGTTCGCACGAATCAGTCCGAACCGGCTGAATCCCACCCCTGCTCTTATGTTTCTCTATTCAGACACATTTGAGGCAATGAAATTTGAGATAATTCTGCGATAATAATTCTCTCCTGTATCTTTGGTTTTGTCCGCTTTGTGCCCATATAGCTATGATACCTCCTATTCTTTCTACCTTATCTTTGTGTGCCTCACGTTTATTCCAGTAATGCTTAAATCTCACTTTCTGCAACTAAATAACAAGCTTTTATTTCTGAAGTGGAAAATCACTTTAATGTTATGTTCTGTAGAAGAACTCTTACACAGACAAATACTTTTTGGCTAAGTTATACTGCTGTAACTTCAAGCAGGTTCAGGTGACAATTTTACAAACTGCAACTCATTATTTTTGCTGTTGTTTCAATTGCATAACGACAACGAGTGTAAGCAGAAAATGGAAATAATTATTTTCACTATAAAAACAGCAACACACATTCTACATGGTAGGTGCCTTGAATTATGTAGTGTGTTTTGTTAGACTCTCCATGAAGAACTACATTATGTATTATATTTGCAAATGCCTATGATCCGTAGCTCACAATGGTTGCTAGGAGAAGAAATAAAATTGAAGCCAGTGGTTCATCTACCATTTAGCATAGATTTACATAACCATGTTTTATACGACACTGCAGTGTTGCAATTTTCACCATGCAGAGAGCCAAAGCACTACCAGCTATGTAAAGGAAGTGACACTCCAAATTAATTGACATGCCTGACCAATTTCAATAAACAAAAACAGAAGGTCAACTCAACTATAAGATGAGAAACTGAAGATCACCAGATGTAAAATGCAAAACAATACCCTGGAGGTAGGAACAAATAAAAAATGGATTGCTAAATTCATCAAAATGGGAATCAGAAAGCAGACCTCAATCTACTGATTACTTTTCTACCCTTGCTATATACCAGTGATGGCTAACCTTTTTGTCATCGCGTGCTGAAAGTGCATGTGTACCCATAATGCAATGCGCGCGTGACCCCTTCCGCTTGCCGTACGAAAGTCCAAATAGGGAACAGAAGTCATACTTAGTTCATCTGCTTTTATTCAATAAACAAGTCAAACCAAGTCTACGAATAAAACATCTATCTCTGAAAAAGAATGATGCCACTTAAAATTAATAGAGATTATTATTGGTTTCTGGGTCTGAAGTATCTTCCCAATTAATCCAATTTTAGTTTTGTAACATTAAACAGCTTTTCATTATTTTAACTGTCCAGATAGATGAGTTTAGCTTTCATATTATGAATGATTACATCAGATATTATTTTTCATTTTACTCACTAGAAGAGGATTTGATATGTTCTTCATCTAAGTACTTCCAAAGAAGTATTAGAAACAGATCAAAAGGGATATCAGGGAAACAATTGCAGTTCTCTAAATCCTAACATAAACAACCTTTTCAAGGAAGGATTTTGAATTTCCACTTACATTCCAGAATGCGCTAATATGCATGAAACCATGATATACTTGCTGGAAAATAGACGTATCTTATTTCTGAATTGCAACTCCTACTCACTGACGGTATAACGGCATGCACGTTAAGTGAATGAGCACTGCAATGCAAAGGCACGGAGCATCAAAAGCACAAAGATAATCCCTTGCTTGGAAAGTAAATTCCCATCTCTCAATATTAATGGGGAAAGGCGCTAAGGCAGCTTACCCACTGCTCTAAGAACAGATGCAGAGACGACACTCATAGAATAAAATGTCAATCTTATGCAACACTATTCATAGAGCAGATTTTGAATGTTGTGGCAAGATTTTTACAATGGACTGGGGGGAAAAAAAGAAATACCGTTTTCTTCCAAAAGAAGACCCAACTGGAAAATAAGCCTTAGCATTTTTAGGATGCTCATAATATAAACCTGTTGTGGCCCGGCAGGAGCCGTTGGAGCTGCCACCAGACTCCGACAGCGAGGGGCCCTATGAGTCGGCCCCGGAGGATGTGGAGGACCCTGGACAGAGTTCCGACTCCGAGAAGGGCATAGAGAGACTGGTTGGCCACCAGGTGGCGCCTGAGCCTTGGATCAGTGGGGAGGAGACAAGAGAAAGTGATCCAGAAACCAACAGTGAGTTGTGTCGGGATGCACGTCGTCAAAGGGCTATTCGGCGTCAAGAACAACTATGTAATTACAGGAGGTAATTACGCTCAGCTGATGGTCATTAAGCTCCTCTCCAGACTATAAAAGAGACTGCTTGTGCCATGCCCTTCTTGCAGAAGTCAACGCTTGGACTAAAGAGAAACAAACTTGGCAGGCTGGATTGCTGCCAGTTTGTTTGCATTGCTGCCAAGGTTTGTCAGACTTGCTGCCAAAGTCCTTATTTATTTGTTTATTTGGCTTTCAGCCACCGAGATTCTGGTCTTGTTATTAAAGGACATTCCATTTTACACTTGTCTCGGCTTTCGTTACTGGACGGAGGAGGGGGTCAGAACATAAACCCTACCCCAAAAATAAGATCCAGTTAAGATTGTCAACCAGATTGATGCATGTAGTACTGTATTTCCCAGAAAATAAGACCTAACCAGAAAGCAACCCCCAAATTAATATAAGACCCAGTCTTATTTTTGAGGAAACGTGGTGGCAATAGCACTTAGATTTATATACCGCTTTATAGTGCTTTAATGGACATTAAAATCCATTCTTCTGAAGCAGTCCAGACAAAATCACAGTAAATCACAAGGATTTACTATAAAGATTATTTATATGTTTGTGGTCTGGGTTAACAACCACTCATTCAGTTGACTGAAGTTATGATTGCACTGAATGAGGTGCTTTACATCTGTTCTTCAAACTGCAGCCATTTGCAATGTCCCCACGGCCATTTGTGACTTTCGCTGCTGGTTTCTGACAAGCAGAGTCAGTGGGGGATGCCATCAAGAGGTTGCAGATGGCGATCACATAACATTGCACTTAATAACCATGTAGGATTTACTTAGAGCCGAGGTGGCGCAGTGGTTAGGGTGCAGTACTGCAGGCCACTTCAGCTGACTGTTATCTGCAGTTCAGCGGTTTTAATCTCACCGGCTCAAGGTTGACTCAGCCTTCCATCCTTCTGAGGTGAGTGAAATGAGGACCCAGACTGTGGGAGCGATATGCTGACTCTGTAAACTGCTTAGAGAGGGCTGAAAGCCCTATGGAGCGGTATATAAGTCTAACTGCTATTGCTATTGCTATTAATGACTACAACCGGAATTGCTGTTGAAAGTCAATGTAGTCATGTGTCATTGTACTTTGCAACCATATACTCTGCTTTCCCGAAAATAAGACCTCCCAGGATAAGAAGCCTAATCGGGCTTTTGAGTGCATGCGCTAAAATAAGCTCTCCCCGAAAACATTGCAACACAGAAGCAGCCTTGAGGTCACCACATTCGCTGCCTCCCGCACCTCAAAAATAATAAAACCTCCCCCCAAAATAAGGCCAAATGCTTATTTCAGAGGGGGGGGGGTCAAAAGAAAATAAAAACCTGTCTTATTTTCGGGGAAACACAGTAGCTTAGAAATGACTTTCTGATCCCAATGATCTTGGTCCCAGTTACCTTGTTAACTGAGAATTGCTTGTAGCTTGATGGTAAGGTAAAAAGACTGATAATCGAGAACAAATTGATTCCAGATATTAAAAGTCAAGGACATCAGTGCTGCTTCCATGAACATCCTAAACAGAGGTTACATTCAATGTTTATAGCTTCTATTTTATCTGATCACAAGAGGGTTTGAGTAATCCCAGATCAAAAGATGATATTGTGATATGAAGTACTCTAACTTAGTTTAGTGTTTGAGAGGGGGGGGGGATGATGTACTGGATGTTTAGGTGCAGTGTTTAGATTCTTGGAAGAGACATTTTGACCTAATGTGGAATCAGAATGCAGAACTAAATTAACATTTATATTACTGTAGTGGCTGTAGACCCCAATCTGATTAGCAGTGTTATTGCCTCGGGTTCAGCACTCAGGAAAGCAAAAGAATTTGTCGGGAAGAGTTCATAATTGAAAGCCTCCCAAGGATGTGTCTACCATGGGAAAATAAAGAGAGTTAGCAGCACGTTTTAATTAAGAACATTTCACAAGTGCAGAAAACTGGCAGTGAATCGAAGAAACAAAAGTAAACACGGGGAAATCAAGACTAATCCCTTGTACCTTTCCAGGTAATCACCTCCTTAACTAAATGTAACACAAGTTGAAACACTTTTTTTTTTAAACGGTCCCTTTCTAGTCGGTTTGGGAAACAATACTTTATTTCCCTGTAGACAAAAGCCATCCCGTTCAACAGAAAGTGGTCTTAGGTTTAATATATTTTAAGTAAATGTGTCCCTTGGAATAGTGACTTCTTACTTTAACTATACATTGTCAGGCCTGGAAGCCATCTTTCACATTGGGCCTTCAGGCCTGCCACATTTTCTACTGTGAGAAAATGGGAAGGGGGATTATATGGAGTATGGGAGATATATAGTCTAAACAACATTCCTTTCCCAGAGAGTCAAGGATGGTTCCACCACAAATGCGCGCACAACAAAAGCGCGCCTGACTAAACCGCGGTGACTAAAGCGCGGTGACAAAACCGCGCGACAAATTAGCCCTAAAGCGCGCCGACAAAAGCGCGCCGACAGAAGCGCGCTGTAACGGAACCCTAAACCTAACCCTAACCCTAACCGTAAACCTTACCTTAAATTAAATCCCGCTTCTGTCGGCGCGCTGTTGTCGGCGCGCTGTTGTCAGCGTGCTTTTGACATCGCGGTTTTAGCGCCGCGGTGTTGTCGGCGCGCTTATGACATTGGCGCTTTTGTCGGGTCACGGTCAAGGACATCTTGCCCTGTACCTGGAATGATGTGACTGGGAGGCATCTCCGGTTGGGGCGGTGCCTGATTGGACCATATGATGGACATGGGCAGGGACTTGAACTTTCACTTGAGTGGGGAAAACCTGGAAGCTTTCAGATTCGGCTTTTCCCAGATGTGCCAATATGACATCTCTAATAAAATGGAACTTTGAGGAAGTTCAAGCCTTGGAGTCTTCTTTTGTTGAGGGTGTTACTTGGAACCCTGACATATATTAGATAATAAAACTAATAAACCGCTAAAGAAACATAAAGCTTGGGACACTTTGAAATAGAAAGGTTGGGCGAAGATGCATGAGACCAAAGTATAGGTAGTCTTCAACTTAAAACTGTTCATTTAGTGACCATTTGAAATTACAATGGCACTGAAAAAAAAGTGGGATGATGATTTTTCACATTTACAACCGTTGTCACATGATCGAAATTCGAATAGTTGACAACTGGACCATTTTTATGGTGACTGCAGTATCCCTGGGTCATGTGATCATCCTTTGCAACCTTCTGACAATCAAAATCAAAGGGGGAGCCACATTCACTTTACAACTGTGTTACTAACAAACAACTGCGGCGATTCACTTAACAACCAAGGCAAGAAAAGTCATAAAATGGGGCAAAGCTCATTTATCAACCATCTCACTTAGCAATAGAAATTTTGGGCTCAACTGAAGTCATAAGTCAAGGATTATCTGTAGTCACTGCCTCTGGCCTCTTTGTGTAAGCCCTCCAAACTATTCAGCCGGTTCTGGCGAACAGGTAGCAGAAATTTTGAGTAGTTCGGAGAACCGGCAAATACCACTCTGGCTGGCCCCGCCCTATCTATTCGCTGCCTCTCGAGTCCCAGCTGATTGGCTGGGTCTTCTTTTGTTGCCCTGCACAGGAGAACAGAGCTGGAAAGCAGGTTAGTGGGGTGGGGTGGAAATGGAGATTTTGCAGTATCCTTCCCCCAGGAGTGGGGAGGGAATGGGGATTTCGCAGTATCCTTTCCCTGCCATGCACACCAATCCATGTCAGGCCACGCCCACCAAGCCACGGCCACAGAACCAGTAGCAAAAATTTGTGAATCCCAACACTGCCTCCCAATGCAGATCCCTAACCCTTCTAAAATTCTCACCTGACAAGACTTTATCAATACCTAATCTGGAAGAAATTTTAATCTGAAAACATTTCTTTCTAGGAAGAATACTATGCCTTGTTTTTTTCAAACTGAAGGTCAAAATATCAAGCACTGGAACAAGTCTTCTTTGTTGGCACCTCATATTTATATCAATATTTCTTGAACAGTACCAAACACCCCTGCAATTATCTATATGTCTGACCTCTTCTCACCTTGCAAAAAATGTATACCAGAAGCAAAATCAGCAGAGTGGAACACTTTTTGTGTTTGTTTCGGACATTCATAGGTCAAAAAGACAACACCCTAAACACCATCCAATTTAGAACAAAAGATCAATATGATACTAACGTGGTTCTAAGGCCACCTGCTCTCTCATATAGTGCAAAGAAAGCACCAGGGATTAGAAGTTAATTACATGTTTCTGATTTCTGGGAGGCTTCATGCTTGCAAAACGCAATACAGATAATTCACTTTTCTTCCATAAGAACATGAAATGGATAGCCATGAAAAAATTGAGGGAGAAAAAGCCTCACTTAGCTCATTTTCCCCTTTTTTCTTCCTGAAGTACTGCACTTTAACTGATGCTTCAAGCCACTGTAAGAGCTAGTGCCACAGTTTCAATTAAATTTTGTAATTTTGCAACTTATAGTAAAAGGAAACTAGTGAAGCTATTTTCAATTACCTTTCCCTATTGAAAACATTATTGATTGATTATGGCCCATCAATTCCTTTTTGACCCCTACTGTCCACATATTTTCTCCATGAGTTGAAAACTACTATGAACTAAACATTTTTTTTCAGGTTCAGCATCAAAATTCTATTTATCCAAAGAACAATTTGCGTATGAGGAATTTCAGTAAGCTTGTCTACTTTAAATTCTTAGTAAATAAAATAGTTGGTTTTCCAATGCTAGAAATATCTACTTTTTTCAGATAGAACTAATCTATTTTTTCCCTTTTAACCCATACTATCAAACTGCAGTATCTGTATTCTTCTACTAAATTGAATTACAATAAAACCTGAAATCCTTCACTAAGCTCATTAAAAGTAAAATGCTATCACAACTTCAGACAAAACCTTATTACCCAAAACAAATAGGCTCAATTTACCAGTCTTTGTTCTGGAGAATACTTCCCGTATGTAATTAGTACAGAAACAACATCAAGAAGGAAAAAACAGGTAACAATACAGATAGCAATAATTTCATATTATGAATATCATATACTCTTTTTAATTAGTATAAGTTTCCCCATATGATTTGGAAAACTTATGCAATAAATGTTCAAGCTATGATGGCACCTGTATTCAAAAAGCTATCCATCTGATTTTACTGATATGACAGCCATAATACAGAAAATCTCCAGATCTAACCTCCAGACCAGAAATTAAATTTGGATTGGATTTGGATTTTATTCAATTTGTAGGCCGCCCTATTCCCCAAAGGGACTCAGGGCGGCTGAACAAAAGCCAAGGGAGGGGAAATTACAAAAAGTAAGACAAAGACAATCAGACAATACAAACAGTTTAAAAGCACAACAGACACAGCAAATTCGAGTAGGGGGGGGGAGTCAACCCCAGGCTTGCTGGGACAGCCAGGTCTTCACGGCCGTCCGGAAGGCCTGAAGGGTGGAGAGGGTCCGAATCTCCACGGGGAGCTCGTTCCAAAGGGCCGGGGCAGCCACAGAGAAGGCCCTCCTCCGAGTAGTCGCCAGCCAACATAAAAAATACTATGTACCATGCCTATGGAAGAAGCATCAAATATCCCATGGAAAAATACTGGAAATGCATGATGGAAGATACAAGTGAAAAAATGGAATGATAAACAATTGTTATTACACGTATAAATAGCTTAGCTTGTCATAAAGAATTTTACTGAGAAAGAGAACATGTTCCTTGTTTTACTGTTACCAATTTTTTTTTAAAAAAAAGTTTGTTGGTTGTTAATAGGAGTCGCTGGTGTTTCTCTCTGTGATTTCACCACATTCTTTCCCTCTGTTTACAACCACAGTTCATTAGAGGACCTGATGAAAATGTATAGTTAGGAAACTTCATTACAATCCCGCTTGCAATTTCAACAAGCTCAAAAGAGTATTTCCTTTCGTTGCTTTCATTAAGTAATCATATTGTTATTTTATCTATGGTTTGAGATCAAGCCTTTCAAATCTGCAATTGTTTTCTGGTGATGTCTCAAATAAGTCTGCCATAAGGACAACAAATATGTACAGATAGTCCTCCAACTGTTGGGTCTCAGAAATCCATCACAGCAGGTGGTGACCAAAATGCCTTTCTACCTTACGCAGAGTTTATTTGGCTTTTATACAGTTTCAACAAGCAGAATAAAGCATAGTTATTGGTTTATTCCCTCTTATTTCCCTTGTCAATCTCGAAGACCATCCCAGCCAAGATTGAATCTCACGTAAGTCCCTAGTACGGCCTGGCTCTGCTAGGTGAGCTCATAGGTTAAGAGGTAAACAGCCACTGAGATCATGTCTTGACGTAACCTTTCCTCTTATTCCTACACTCAACTTATCACCCTCCAAAGTTACAAATGGATTCCCCCAAAAGCTGCTTAAGACCGTAATTTTGAAGTTACAACATCTGCACCCTGTACCCCTGTACTTACTCATGTGATCACATTATATATATATATATATATATATATATATATATATATATATATATATATATATATATATATATATCGATTTGCAGCATCCCATAGTCACGTCACCACAAATTTTGACACTATTTGCTGGTTTCTGGCATCAACCTCTGGTTTCCATAAAAAGAAATGCCTATTGGGTATAATGAATTTCCTTAAAGAAAGGAAACAAAAAATGCTGAAAAATCAGTTTCAGTCATGGGACGCCTTGACTCTCAACTGCAAGGAATAACAACCATAATCACGAGCTGTAATTGCTCATTTTTCACTTTACAAGTTTTCCTTCTGAAGCTTCTGAAAATTTGCAGAGCATTTCATAAAATGACTAAATAGTTAGGGATCAAATGGAAGACCTAAGTTCTCTTATTTTGCAAATGGAAGGACCACAACAGCATACGGCCCTCACACACTTTTTCAACCAAAAATATACTGTTTAAAATTCAACACTCTGCAACAATAGTGCACACCTTTCGCTGTACTAATGGTTGTACCTGTCTGATTGTTCTCCAGTCAGGTATTTAACGATTTTCCCTTTGTTCATATTGAAACTTAACAATTTAAATATAATTTCTGAGTATCTCTGGGACAACATATCAGTTCTGGCCATCACGTTGGGATCTTAGTGTTACAAACCTATTTGCAGAAATCACTACTAAAATGTTTGTGATGTTACCTATGTGTTGTGGCCCAGCAGGAGCCGTTGGAGCTGCCGATGGAGACCGATAGCGAGGGACCCTATGAGTCGGGTAGGGAAGATGTGGAGGACCCTGGGCAGGGTTCAGACTCCAAGCAGGGACCAGAGAGGCTGGTTGGCCACCAGGAGGCGCCTGAGGCATGGAGCAGTGGTGAAGATCAAAGGGAGTTTGTCCCTGACGCCAGGCAAAGAAGGGCGGAGAAACGGAGGCAGCAGTTACGGAGACAGACTCATAAGAGATAATCAAGCCCAGGTGGTTGTGGCTTGGCTCCTCCCAAGAGAGTATATAAGAAGAGACTTTGGGAGGAGACTTTTTGCAGGACACAACCGTTCATTACAAGCTGGAGAAGCTCTTGTGTGTATTGTATCTCTTGTGTGTGGGGGTCTGGGCTGCTGCCAATGTTTTGCCTGTGAGTAATTGCTGTGAATAAAGTGTGGCTAACAGTAAGCCTGTGTTGGCGTTAATCATTGGACGGAGGGGGGTCAGAACACCTATGTAACTGCAGGATACAGGTATTTCTCAAAATAGACTTTCAATTATGACACATCAACATAGAACTCCTGCCATTAACCTCTCAAATGAATCTCAGGTCCAAGCACAAAAATTATTTTCACCATCATGCCATATTGTTCCAGAATATGTCCTAGATAAAATTGCATGTCAGGAAAGCCAAAAGGGCAGCAGAGATGACAGAGGGATGAAAATTGTAAGCAAGAAACTATTTTGGAGCAGCAGATTTCAAATTAGGAACTGTGGAATCAATATTTTACTTGGAGATCAGTAGCTCTTCCCAAATACAATAACTCTTCATGGTTCAGGCAAATCAGCACCAGCTGAGATTAGAAGCTTCATGTGCACATATCTTTGCCAAGATCAGTCAAGTGCTAGAATATCTGTACTATAGTAATTTTGTGATACAATTTTCACCCATGAATCTTATACTGAAACAACTGGCATTTGCTTTCTGAAATACAACCTATGCTGAGAAAATTATAATTATCCTAAAGATCCTAAAGATATGGGTTCAAAGTTTGAGTGCATTTCTAAACATGAAAGCAAAGAATATGAGCAAATTTATACAGCTAAAACTACTAGGCCAAACTCTTAGATCCTTTGAGGTGTCAGATAGGTATTGTAAAAACTTATTTATATCTCTTTGTAACTAACCATGACATTCCAACAGTATTACTAATAATTAATCTGAGGACGCATGGCTCAGGGGCTAAGACGCTGAACTTGTCGATCAGAAAGGTTGGTAGTTTGGCGGTTCGAATCCCTAGTGCCGTGTAATGGAATGAGCGCCCATTACTTGTCCCAGCTTCTGCCAACCTAGCAGTTCGAAAGCACATGAAAAATGCAAATAGAAAAAATAGGGACCACTTTGGTGGGAAGGTAACAGCGTTCCGTGTGCCTTCGGAGTTTAGTCATACCGGCCACATGACCACGGAGGCGTCTTCAGACAGCGCTGGCTCTTTGGCTTTGAAACACAGATGAGCACCGCCCCCTAGAGTTGGGAACCACTAGCATTTATGTGCGAGGGGAACCTTTACTTTTAATTTATTTCTAAACTTTGTTTCAAAGTGCAGACAATGATATTTAAATTTGGAAACACACATTTACTATAGTGCACATTACCTACAAACCTACTCAAAGCTTAAGATTTTCAAGAGAGAGATTTCTCTCAGTTTTGTCAGCACTGGAGCTATAATTATGAAATAAAACGAGAAAAATGCTTTCTGGTAGAGCTACTTTTCAGTAGAAGGAAAAATGCTAGCAGGCAGAAAAGCATATTTTATTCAGGCTGTTTTGTTTAATAGTGCAGCTTTTAATTGGAAATCAATGATTTTCATTTTATTGGTATATTTTTGTATTTTATGTGCTTTACCTGATTTGATCTACCTTAAGGGAGCAGAAACTTAATAAATAAAAAAGTTGAATGGGAGATCTTGTCAAGAGAAGAATCTCACATTCAGCTGTAAATCTTGTGAATCAATCTCTGAAGAATGTTTCACACTGCCCAGAATAAATGGATTACCAGTCTAATGTAGAAAAGTTGACATTTTTATTATTTACGTGAAAAACGTATTCATTTACAGGGAGCCCTCAACTTGCGACAGGTCGCTTAGTTCAAAGTTATGACAAAACCAAAAAAGGTTATTTTTGACCCAGATTTGAAGTTCTGATGGCTACCCTCCCCCATTGAGTCATGTGATTACATATTCAGCACTTGGTAACTGGCCCACATTTACGGCCTTTTTTGGGGGGGGGGAGAAACTGGTTATTTCTGATTTCTGGGAAATACCACCATTGCACACAATGGGTTCACTTGGTGACCGTTGCGTTCTCTTAACAATCATGGTGCTTCACTTAACAACCACCACAAAAATATTGAAAAATCAAGTCGGTCATATGACACAACCTACGGCCTACAATCGGAAAATCAAGTCGGTCACATGACACAACCTACAACTGCAATTCCAGGCTCAATTACAGTTATAAGTCGAGGACCTGTATTTATTAAGTTTAAAAACCGCCCATCTCACTCACAGAGCTTTTCTGTATGACATGAACCATCAGCCCCATGAATAACGTGAGGAGCTGCTTCAGAGTAGTTTCTTTATTGCTGCTCGCCTATAGACAGGAATCTTGCCAGACTAAAGCAACTATTTGCATCTCTATTAGATATACTTAGTAAACCTCTGGGGAGGAAAACCTTTTCCTGCATATCGAAGATGGCAAGCTATATTGTCCCTTTGCTCCCTGGGAAAGAGCCTCTCCCACTTGAGACTCTGGATTACATTCCGCCACGTAAACTCCATGCATTCTGCAAAATATGCATATTTACACCAGAGAGTCACACAACATTTCATTACCAAATTATGTCAAGAATACTTTAGAGAAGAGGAGCATATGCTTTCTGAGCTTTGGCATAATATTTAGATAATTATTTCAATGACAACAGAGTAACTTGATGATGAAGCATTATCAGCCACATGCCCACCATTTAACAGTACTGATAACATCCTGTACTTAAACATACCACAAAAGTCATAAAAAAAGGAAAATCCAAAAAGGGTTATTTTCTACAAAAACAGCATAATAACCAATATGTTACTAACTTCAGCATTTTCCACCCTTTCTCTACATTATTCTGCAGTATTTTATTCCAATGGCCTATTAGGAAATGCAGTGGAATAAGTTATATTTTTGCGTAGAGTACAAAACAGTGATCACATTTAATGCACAAATATGTGAATTTCCTAAGAATATCAAAACTGGAACACCAGGTTTGTCACTAAGTAGTAGGTCCCCTAGGAAGCACACAGAGATCATCTCAAACTTTTATAGGATAAAGAAGTATATAGTCTAGCCATCCATGATGCTATTTATGGTAACTACCTAAACACACACACACACACACACGTTTGTGTGTGTGTGTGTGTGTGTGTGTTCCAGCATAACTCTGGAATGCCTCAAGCAATTTCAACCAAGCTTGGTACACAGATGACTTACTCTCTGGAAACAATACTGTAGGGGTAAGATACCCCTAAACACCCCTTGGGGTGTGTGTTCTGTTAAGATATAGCCTGTTGTGCCTTATAATGGCTTCTACTGTACTGCCTTAAAATGGCTGCTACTGTACAGGGCAGTGGAGTTAACATGGCAACGGCTTCATAGTACTCCACAAGGGGGCTCCCTCTGGTAAGGGGGGAAATCCAACATTAGAAATTACGCTTCTGGGGATACAGGGAAAACATTTTAAGTAATTTAATTGTCGCAGGAATCAGGGCTCAGGGAGAAGTTGCTCTTGCCATTGCCTCTTCAGAAATTGCGGCGACGTTCATGGAAGGAGGGAGGACAGCTTATTCCGCATTTACGTTGCTACTTGACATCACCTTTCCTGTCTAATACAGGATTGGGATAAAACACCCAGGCAATGCCGGGTTATTAACTAGTTATATAATAAAATTTCTCACACACTGCAAAATCCTCCAATTATTATTATTAACCTACAGTTTCAGGGCCACAGATATAAACAGATAAATGCAGTCATCTAAAACTTGGATTAGGTAGGCAGGAGGGACCACTGAGCAGTAACTCTTTATTTATTTTTCTTCAAATGCAAGTGTATTTTATTTGTTAGATGTTCTAGCCACCTTTATTATTTATTTCAATAAATATTTCAAGATGGCAAACATATACAACACTCCTATGGATGCGGGGTTTTTATGTTTTCGTTAGTCCAAGCGATAGTACATCTTTCATCAAAATAAGAACACCATGGCGTAGAAAGGCATATTTAAACATCCTAGGCCCAAATATAGGATAAGTGCAGAAGTTGAATTTTTATGTGAGAAATCTGGACTTCCCATTAGATACAAAGCTTTACGAATATTGTAGTCCTTAGCTGTCTTGATCAAGTTGCTATTCCTTAGTTTCACCTACCCCAAAGGATCACGGCAAGAATCACAAACATATGCCATTGTTCTTTCCCTTAAGCTGCTGCCATAAGGCATTGTTGTTACACAGCAAAATCCCATTCTACAGATTATCTCACACATCCATCTTGCCATTAAACCGCACTCTGAAGAGAATATAAGGCTTCTTAGGACAAAATATATAGTAATAAGCAGCTCGGCAAAATATTGCATGCTGAGCTTCACTTACTTTATGTAGTATCTTGCACCTTCAAAAGTATATGCTTCTTCCCAACCTGTGGGTAGATCTAGGGTAGGAAAAAAAATAGTCTCATCATATGTTTGAAAATCTTTTCATTACACTAAGCATTTGCAATTGTTTTGGCTCTTTTTATTCTAACATGTTTTAAAAGAAAACACTACAGTCAATTTTATACCTCACACATGGCCCAAATTCTTACTCATTATGAACTCAAGAGCAAATAAGATTTAAATCATGAAAGTAAAACACAGCACAATAACTAATTCTCAAATCCTAAAGACTTTAAGTATTGCCACAAATATTTCTAAGTATTATAGTTCATCTCAGCAACTACAGATAGATATAATAAAAAATGCCTTCCAGCATCTTTAAGTTAACTGGCTTCATTCACTTCAGGTAGCTGTTGTGTCAATCATAAAATACCTGAGCTGAAATATCTAAAATGGTATCTAGTGAAATATTATTACCCATAGCTGATTTCCAAGTATCATCATCTAGCTATATCTTCAAGTTTTACTTGGAAGCATCCACAAGTAAGCCAATACAAGTAGTCCTGTATTGTGATCCTTATAACCACAATTGAGCCCAGGATCTCTGTTGTAAAATGAGACATTTGTTAAGTGAGCTGTGTCCCATTTTACAACCATTCTTGACGCAGTTGTTAAGTGAATCATAGCAGTTGTTAAGCTGGTAAGACTATTGTTAAGGGAATCTGGTTTCCCTATTGATTTTGCTTGTCGGAAAGTCGCAGAAGGTGATCACATGACCACGGGACACATAAATATGAACCAGTTGCCAAGCAGCTAAATTTTGATCACATGACCATGGGGAGGCTACAAATATTGTAACTGTGGAAAGCGTAACATTTCCCAGTGCCGTTGTAACTTTGAACTGAGTGAACTGTTGTAACCCAAGGGCTACTTGTAGTACAGAGATTTAATTTTCACTATAAACCTAGTGACAAGGCAAGAGAGATGTGCTGCTTCTCTGTAGTCATCAATTAAGTATCAATATTTTGAATCTTTTAAAAACAAAATTCAAAACCTAGTCTCATCTTTAGAACAAAAAAAAAAACAAAGCATTGTGGAGAAAATGGATCACTAAAGCTGTGCTTAATTACAAGGCTCACTGCTTAAAATAATCATTTCACCTACTGCATTGTGCATAAATACAGCTGGCTTTGCTTTTAATAATAGTACCATATATATGTTTGAGTACAGGTAATTGAAATACTTTGGGTGTTAGAATATTTCGGTGAGACAGTCAAAGCTATTCTGGGAGCTTGATGAAAAACACTTTTGCATGGTAAACATTCTATAAACAAAGAGCAATTAAATTCAGAGATGCTTTCCTCAAGATAAACATAATAACTTCCCACAATCACAATTAAAAGGTTATACAAGCCAGTGTAAAATAAGCTTTTCATATGTTATTCCCATGTAAGAGTAAAACAGCATGTCTGGTTGGTACAATTTTCTATCCAAATATTATCATAAGAGTATTCAGAATTTGCCATGCAAGCCTTAAGAAGAAATTCCATTTGTCTAAAATGAGCTTTGTTCATTATCCAAAATACTTTAAAAGCAACCAAAATTGGGGTATTTTTTTCATAGAGACATTAGTATAGTTTTAACTCGCAGGGATACAAAACGAAGCAAAGCACTTATTTATGTGGTAGAATGAAACAGAATACATCTAAAATGTGAGTTAGGGGGGGGGGGGGAAACTTCCCTCAAAGCATTAATTTAAGACCAGGGTGGAATTACAGGAGAAAAAACAATTGCGTTCCTCAGCCAAATCACTCAAGCACATCAGCCCCTTCCCCTTACCTGCTGGACTTTTCAATTAACACAAACACTAATTATACAAGGAGCAGGGAACTCTTCTCAATTAACCAGCAGTTCTGGTTTCTGACTCTGAAACACAGCTGGCTATAAACTATCCCATGACATTTCCCATAACTTTGACTAGGAAGAGAGATAAACAAAAGAACTTCACTCTGCCTTGAAACTGCTCCCAGGTTCACATAGAATCAAAATTAAACACTAATGAAATATACAAATAATTTCTGAAAATGCAAAAATGCCAGACCAGTCATCTTAACCCAAGAGTCCCTGATTGCCTTTCGTGTTTCCCACCCACCCCTATTTCATACATCCAGTTGCATAAAAGAAAGAGAAGGGGGGGGAGCAATTGCACTGCTGGATAGCAACACCCATTTCCCCATGGCATTGTTGATTGATGGGCTATACCAACAACCAGTTATTCTTTTTCCAGCCAGACCTTCTCGGCTGCTTTTTCGTCTCCAGAGAAACCAATGGCAGAGATAGAGTCTACCCCCCACTCTTTTCCCATAGTCTCTCCCAGCTCCTGCCCTCTTTCTCCAATTCATCCCACCTTTTCCTGTCACTCAAGAAACCACCCACTCTCTTATCTAAACCGAGGGTGTATCTTTAAGGGTGAAGACACTTCAGGATAATGCATGAATTTCAAAAAGCAGCCACCAGCTTTAAAAAGTATGATACTGAAAAGATACAGACAAGTGAATTCATGCTTTGCCTGGTGAAAAAAGCTTTCTGCTGTAGACAATTTTACAGAATTGTATGTTGGTTATAATACGAGGGCAGGCAAGATGGATGAGAAGGCATTGTGTGCTCACAAGACCACTAAAATGCGATACATGTTCATTTTTAAATTGCAAAGTACAATCTACACCGGGAAGTATCTTTCTTCATTGAGGAGACAACCAATATTAAACCTGCAATTTGATGCTGCTATTTACACGAAGCTTTCCTTCCATAAGTATCATAATGCCACCCCTGATCCTGAACGTTATGCGATGCATTAATTTAGAAAATATAAGCTGCCCCCTCCTTTGATGTCTCTAGAAAACTTACAAATGTACTATAAAAACTGTAATAAATGTAATATAAAATAATAAGCTTATAGCCTTAAAACATGAAAAATACAGGAAAATATGTACTCAGTTCTTCTCAATTAAGAAGGGGACTTGTCTCAACATCAGTGGCAACTGGACTGGCCAACTCTTAAGACACCAAGTGAATAGCTCATTCTACCACTGCTTCTGAAAATACACACCTCCCACAGCCAGAACCGTACTGCTCTGTTGGTGTTTTTAATAAAGGTTCAGCTATGGGTTTAAGTTTTACAATGGAGTAGGGCAGCATAAAGAGAATATGTTGAGGAAGCCAGGAGAAGCAACATATTGCTCAAAACAGAATAGCTATGCTGGAGGTCTCCGAGCTATTCGGGAAGCATGCTGAGTGGGTAGAGATCAGATCACGGAAGAGGACTGCAGAAGTCTCTGCAGCTTAAGCGAGTGGTAGGTGGGTTCCTAAGCCCCCCCCCCATTTATTCAAAAGCAGTTGCAAGATAGCAATGCAGGAGTCATTATTAGAATCATCGGGAAAAGATTAGTATAGTTAGGTTTCCCAATGAATAGATAGCAATGTCTATCAGATTAACTCTTAAACAATGGGAAGAGAGAACCAACAGATAAACTGAATGAATATCAGTATCAGACCAAAGATGTAGGAATAACTAATTATGGATGCCAATAAGGCAAAGGGTATATGGAGAAAATATAGTAAAAGGATCTGCCAAGGTTAAGAGCAAGTGAGATTTAGTCTAGCTATGATTAACCTAGTGTAAATGGGTCAATTAAATTATAACACACAACACACAAAAAAACAGAGGCAAGAAAACAGAAGCAAAGTATTTGACTATCACATCTATTAAGAGGCCAGGGAAAGTACAATAGTTAGTTAGATAAGCTAGAATGATTAAGCACTGTTCGACATGTAAGTTTAAAAACACTGAGCCTCTTATAACTCATTATGCCAGGTGCGGATGCATTCATCCAAGATACAGATAAATTTATTTGAGCAAATACAGCCAAATTAACATACATGGGCATCTCTTAGTTCTCTGGATGTGTACCTGGAGAAAGAAGAGTAGCAACCATGCAGGGAGGTAGGCTAATAAAGCGGCAAAAGAAAGTTTAAAAGTTAGTTGGGTTTAAGGATGCAATAACTTGAAAATAAATGATGGAAAAGTGATGCCTATAACATGAGTATATTTACAGATTAGTAACAGAGGTCGTGGTCAGAATTGCAACAGGGATGCTAATATTCATCCAGAGTTAATAAACTGCTGGAAAAGGCATTTTTAAACACAGGGAGAGAGCTGGCTTAAAGGATGACAAAGAAACCAGAGGAATTTTTTTTACTTGATAAACACAGGGCCATAGAGGCCCAAACCCTCCATCACTAGGAGATAACAATGGATTTACAGGGATGCTCCCATCAGGTCCCTGACTGGCCTAGACAGAGTTCAAAACAATATTCTAAGTCCAGGACCCTTAACTTGGGTTAAAGGATAAACAGAGAGAGCAGAAAGACAAGGGGTTGGTGTGAAAAGGATGGGTTGTGAGAAAGGAGTGGGCAGGTTTAGGATCCCAGAGGAAGAGCTTCAGATAAAATGACAAAGAGATAAGGGTAGAGCAAGAGAGAGAGGGAGGGAGGGAGGGAGGAAGAGAAGTGATGGTTGCACGAAAGGTGAAAGAATTAATAAATCTCCTTGGTTCAAGTTATGAGGGAGAGGAACAGTTTTCATAGAGCAGAGGGGAAAATGTATAATGCCACATAAATAAATGATAGTAGTCTTGAACTGAAGGGGGGGGGGGAATCTTGCATTCAATCAAAGGTCAAGCGGCAGAAATAAAGGCAAATAGGTGGGTCAAAAGGTCAAGGGAAAACGGTTCCACCACAAAACCGCTGACGACAAAATCGCGGTCGACGAAAGCGCGCATTTGACGTCATCACAGCACGACGAAAACATTGCGCTGTGATCGAAAAATGTAAAAATAAAGCGAAAACCTTACCCTAACCCCCCCAAACCTAACCCTAAACCTAACCCTTAACCTAACCCTAAATCTAACCCTAAACCTAACCGTTAACCTAACGCTAAACCTAACGCTAACCTTTAACCTAACGCTAAACGTAACCCTAACGCTCAAAACCTAACCCTAACCCTTAACCTAACCCTAACCCTAACCCTTACCTTTATGTGAATCGGCTTGCTTTAATTTTATTTTTATTTCAATTTTTAATTTTTTTCGTCGCGCTGTGATGATGTCAAATGCGCGCTTTCGTCGATCCCGCTTTTGTGGACCGCGGTTTTGACGGGTCACGGGGAAAACAAGGAAAGAGGTTTTTTTTTAATCCAGAGGGAAAGTTTTGAGCCACTGGGGAGGGAAAGAGAAGGAGGGTTCTTCCCAAACCTGAGTTGCCATATCCATCCCCCCCCCCCCAAACTCACTCCAAATTTTTTTTAAAAAGGCCAGCCAAGTAACAAAACTTTGGGCATATAGGTGTCTATGTCCAATGACAACAATAGGCTAAAGATTAGAGGGCAGGGATGCAGCAAAGGGAGGGGACCGCAAAATAATTGGGGAATCGCGGAATCCAAGAAGTGGAGAATTGGGACTGTGGGGGGGGGGGCGAGGGGGATGCAGAGCAATACACCCAAGGAAGTCCGAAGAGAAGGGGCTCCTTTCAAGGCCAACCCAGGCAGAGGTTGGCAGGGAAGGGAAGGGAGAAAGATGGGGGGGAGGCTGGAGGGGGGGGAGAATTGAGAAAAGCGGAGCAGCCTTAAAAGGTTGGCGGGGGAGAAATTTTAAAATTAGGAAAGAGGCAAAGGAAAAAGAGGGGGGGGTTCAAATCCGGGGTGCAAGGGAGAGGAGAGAGAAGAGGCGGGTGGGGGGGCAGGTAAAAGTGAAGCAGGGAAACGGTTGGGGGTGGTGGTGGAAGCGACTCCCCCTCCCCACACCTTCCCCGCCGATGCCCTCCAGAGGGAAGTGCCCGGCTTACCTGGGCTGCGCCGGTGCCCGGTGATCACCGCCTCGCCCGTCAGCGGGTGCAGCCAAGTGGTGCTCTTTGCTTCCTCGCTGCCAAAGTGGGAGGGAGAGGGGGGGAGAGAAGAGAAAGATGGTGAGGGAGGAGGGGGAGCCCGGACCCCCCCCCCACCGTCCTCCGGGATCACCCACCCACCCCGCCGCCGCCGCCTCGGCCGCCCCCTCTCCCCTCGTCTTCCACTCCCCCATCCCGCTCCCGCCAGCTTACTTGATGAAGAAGATGCGGCCGCCGCGGCTGATGCCGAAGCTCCAGCTGGCGGGCAGCGAGCGCAGCCGCTCGGCGCTCAGCTCCGCCGCCATGTCCGAGCGCAGCCCGGGCGAAAAGCGGCGCGCGCGGGCACGGCAAGCCGAAGACAGGGGAGGGTGGGGGAGCGGCGGTGGAGGAGGAGGAGGAGGAGGAGGAGGAGGGAGTGGGAGGCGCGCGCGCGCGGGCGCGTCGGCAGAGAGGCGCGCGTGCGCGACGCTGCCAAGCACAGCAGCACCTGGGCGACGGCGAGGAAAGCGGAGAGTGATTGAGCGAGAGAGAGAGAGAGAGAGGGAGAGGGAGAGGGATAGAGCGAGAGCTGAGGGGGGGGGTGAGTGAGTGGTGGTAGAAGCGACGCCCCGCCCATTGAGCCGAGCGGCGGCCAACCAGCGCTTCGTTTCTCCAACCTCGCTCCTCCTCCTCCTGCCCGCCCCGCCCCTCGCGCCCCCGCCCCCCCCCGCCCGCGCGCGCGCCTCCAGACCCCGCCCGCGGGGTTATTTAGTTAGGTGCTGTCGAGGCGGCTGGACGGACTCTTGGCGGCTGTGCCGTCGATCGCTGCCCCTCCCTCATTCCCGGCCAGGATCCTCCGAGGCTCTTCCAGGAGAAGGGGGGGGACGCCCACCGCTGATCCTCTCTGCCCGCTGGATCCTAGATCCAGCAATCTAGGAGGGTTTGGGGTTTTTTTTGTACGGTCCCCACCCCACCCCTTCCGTCCCTCCGCCCAAGGCGCTCTGTGCTGTGAGCTTCTGCTTGGGGATCGTTGCCTGCAAGGAGCATCCGATCTTTTATCTCGTTCCAGGACGGATCGAGCGATCCGCGGTCCTTCCAGGTCAATCCCCCCACTAAGCGACTTGGTTGCGACTCCGTTGCAACTCCCCAAGATCTCCCTAAAGTGATCGAGAGCCCGCCTGCATTTCTGTTATTTTGGGATCCACGATCCGTAAAAGATGCTAATAGATCCCAGCGCAGAAATGGATTTCGGTGCCTTTTCCTTGTAGACCCGCCGAGCGCTCCTATCTGCCTTCTTGCCACAAGGTCTCCCGATAGGTTCTCGCTGGGAAGTCCATTGCTTTTAACTTTTTTATTATTATTATTATGGTTTGTCATAGAAAATAATCCTTATCTTGTCAAGTTTGTCTGCAAACAGAGGATTATTCTTGTTCCTTCTCTGATGTGTATCCATCTTTATCGTTTATCTTCTTGAATGTAAGAGAGCAAAATTGCCAGGTCCAGTTCTCCATCTGCCTTAAGATCATCAAGCAGCAGCCTGGGTGACCTGACCTTCCTTTTAATATTTCACATTATTGGGAGGGGGCCACGGTTTATATTCTGCTTTAATTATACAAACAGATGTCGGTCATTTAGTGTCAGTTCAAAATTACTCTCCCAAAAGCTACTTACCACCTGACTTCAAAGTTGACTTCACACACACAAACCTATATGATCACATTAGGGGCACTTGGCAACTGGCTCGCCTTTTCAGCTACATGTAGCATCCCAGGATTACATAACAACAATTTTTGATGGGGTTTTTTCCCTGCAATACAGCAGTGTTTTAACCTTGGTGACTTTAAGTCCTGCAGACTTCAACTCCCAGAATTCCCCAGCCAGCTATGCTGGGATTCTGGGAGTTGAAGTCCGCAGGACTTAAAGTCACCAAGGTTGAGAAACACTGCATTGTGTTTATTTCAGGTTTCTGGCAACAAAAAACCCCCAATTTTACCAGATTGGGTAAAATAGAATTTCTTAAACGCCACTGTATTTGCTTAAAACCGCTGTGTTCATTAAATGACTGCTGCAAAAAATAGCAAAAAATCAGGTCCAGACACATGATGACCTGTGTAACCACCATAATGACTTACAGTCGTAATTCCAACTCAATTACACCTGTGAATCAAAAACTACCTGTAATAAAACTGACAAAATCTTAAAAGGTAAAGGTTCCCCTTGCACATATGTGCTAGTCATCCCTGACTTTAGGGGGCGGTGCTCTTCATTTCAAAGCCAAAGAGCCAGCATTGTCCGAAGACATCTCCATGGTCATGTGGCTGGCATGACTAAACACCGAAGGCGCATGGAATGCTGTTACCTTCCCACCAAAGGTGGTCCTTATTTTTCTACTTGCATTTTTTACATGCTTTCAAACTGCTAGGTTGACAGAAGCTGAGACAAGTAACTGGAGCTCCCTCTGTTATATGGTGCTAGGGATTCGAACTGCCGAATTACTGACCTTTCTGATCGACAAGCTCAACGTCTTAGCTACTGAGCCACCGCGTCCCTCCTTACTTAATCTTACTTATATCCAAATAGCATATTATCATTTCTGACCTCCAGTTTCAATTCCAGCCGTCCTCTCTTCCAAATGCACCAATCTTGCACTCTCTATAACAATTAAAGCGATGCTGGGACGATATGTGCCTCAAAGGACTGTGTAAATGATTGTGGGTGCCTGTGCAAGATGAGACAGCCTGAAGCACCCTTTAAACTTCAAAAAGGGTCTTGGAGCTTTACCCACTCAAAAGGAAACAATGTAGGTTCTATACAAGTTCCTGCACACTTTTAAAGATTTCCCTAACTGTACTTTCACTTCCTTGCCCTGCTCTGAACCACTCTTGTTCTTGAAATTCAGTTCATGTAATAATAGATTCTAATTCATTGTAAAGTCTCTTCCGAACAATAAATCCACTTCTGACATAATCTATACAACCAAAGCTTTCTGCAATCAATGAAGTAGAGATGAACCTCCCCCTTCAATCTTTTTGTTCCTTCCATTATCCACCTTATGGTAGCAATCTGATTCTGTGCTCCTCTGTTTTTGCTGAAACCTGCCTGTTCATCTGGTTATATATTTTCTTTATATGACCTTATGCAGATAAAAAAAAAATACAGTTTCAATCATATTGTTCCAATCCACCATCTTGATTTTCTGGGCCATGCCATGTGGATAACGGCTAAATTCCTTACTTGCTCAGATGCCACATTTCTCCATCCCTACGTCACACAGTGGCTCAGTGGCTAAGATGCTGATTTTGTCAATCAGAAAGGTTGGAGTGTTCGGTGGTTCGAATCCCTAGCGCTGCATAACACAGTGAGTTCCGGTTACTTTTCCCAGCTTCTGCCAACCTAGCAGTTCGAAAGCATGTAAAAATGCAAGTAGAAAAAATAGGAACCACCTTTGGTGGGAAGGTTACAGCCTTCCATGTTCCATTCTGTGTTTAGTCATGCTAGCCACATGACCACAGAGACATTTCGGACAGCGCTGGCTCTTTGGCTTTGAAACAGAGAAGAGCACTGCCCCCTAGAGTTGGGAATGACTAGCACATATGTGCAAGGAGAACCTTTATCTTTACCTTAATTACATTTTCCTGTGATTTCTCCAAAATTCTTAAAAACATTTCATTTCCCTTTTGTCACTTTCCACTTTCCATTGTCATCTTAATTAAGCTATCTTTATTGTCCTTTATTATCTGGTTTTGAAAATTTGCAAACTTTAATTGTCTCCCATCCTTGTTGAAGACCTTCATCTTTCTGTACCCCACCATAATAGATTATTCTAAATGCCACTTGAACCTTTGGTTATTTTTTCCCCAACTTTGGTTGTCACAATATTTCTTATCATTTCCATAGCTTCTCCAGGTCTCTTTCCCATAAGTTATAAATGTTAAATTTCCCTATCAATGATTTAATATTCTGACTGCATGTCCTTCAAGACAAATCCTTCTAGCACACCTACGCTCTTCAATTTAGTTGCTTTGGTTTTTATCAACTCCTTTTTTGATACCAATAATACATGATCTGTTCCACAATCCGCACTTGGAAGTGATGGGGCTGAATGGCCTGAACCTCTCCAGTTTCTGTTCCTAATATGTAGTCAGCTGGATTTCAGCATCCAATCAGCAACGACCAGATGTTTTATAGAGACTGTGTTTGTGTTGCTTGAAACAGCTGTTAGCAATAACCCAAGGATTCTCTTTGCCAAACGTTGTTAATATGCTTCCTACTCCAGATTCTTCCATTTCTTCAACCTCTGTATTTCCATCACCTTTAAACAGGACTGTGTTCTTCCTTGAAGTTGCATTAAGTAGCTTCTTATGTATTCCAAAGTTGCAATAATAATAAATGCACACACTTCTTCAAAACGTATCTGCTGATTCTAAGAGGTAGGGTCTTGGCACATAATTCTAGTGAGGTCCCTTTTATATGTTGTCATCCTTCATTCCTCCCTGAATAACTATCAGGTAGTTTATGAGTGTGCTTATATATGTATACAGATATGTATATTCCAATAGAAGAGAATATGCTGTATGTAGTTCAACTGTGCAGACCTTGGCACTGGGTTGGGTTGATTGTTTGCAGATGCTTTATTACCCAGCTAAGTAATATCCCTTTGAATAGATTTTGCTTCCTGTTTATATATAGTACTTTGCCCTGCCAGGTTTTTTTGGTAGGAGTGTGAATACAGTACTGCTTGAATACAGTACTGCTTTTTGCTAATTGTTTGTCTGGAATCAGTCACTGCTTATCTGGATGTAAACTGGAAAGATGTCTTCTGGACTTCGTATTTTCCTCTTAGTTTTTTTTTTAGTGTCTCTTTTCAAAAAGTAAATATGGTCCATTTAGTAAATATGGATTCCCTAAATATATATAATTAAGATAACATAAATAAAACAATAAGATATGGAAAAGCAGCCATAGCTTACTCTTCATCATTGCAACATTATAAATTGCTCTTTGGTTTGCAAATGTAGTCAAATGAGCAATAATAATAATAACAACAACAACAACAACAACAACTCTTTTTTTCTGAGATGTTCCTTTGCTCACAAGCATTATTTTCATCGTTTCCCAACTTTTTAAAAAAATCAAGATTTATATCATACCATTATTTAAAATGGTTTTCTTTGTAGACACAAAACTGCTCCTAAAATTTTCTCTTTAGTGCACTTTATATCTACTTTGGCAGTTTTAGGTTTTTCTTCTTGGCTGCTTCCTGCATTCCAAATTTGAACTGTATTGCATGTGTTCTTCTGAAACTGAAAGTTTCACCATTCAATAGTGCCATCACCACTAGAAGTTAACCAGCATCTGACCTCTTATCATCTGCTTTTTTTCAAACTTCAGAAAGGCTATTAAAGGAGTGATAAGAACTCCCTGCACATTTATAATACATTTATTAAGATAGATGCCGTTTTCCATAGACTTTCTCTGAATAAATGCAGACATCTTCCTATATCCAATCAAATAACTTCCACTGTTGTTTTCTTTGACAGAGATGTATATTGGTGTTGATCAATGGGCCATGCAAAAACAAATAGATTAACATATTCAAATGAGCTGTCTTGTTACCTTTTCCAAAGAGGAATCCATGGAAGTCAATAGAAGGCAGATGGAAGTAAATTAGAAGATTTAGAAGGCTGCAATCAAAAACCCTGTTGTGGAAGGGCAGGGAAGGAATGTATTTTGTAGGCCTTATGTTACAGGTGACTCTAGATCAGAGGTGTCAAACTGAAGGCCCACAGGCCAGATCTAACCCGTGGAGTGCTTAGATCTGGCGGGCAGAGCTACCCTGGAAACAGCAAAGGACTGGCCCATGGTACCTCTGCCAGCAAAAATAAACTAAAAACAAAAGAAAAGGAGAAATGTTTCCCCTTTTGCATTTGAGCATGCAAGAAGGGACAGGAAAGGAGAAAGGGGATGAGGGAAGACAAAGAAAAATAATAAAAGAGGAAAGAAAAAGAGGAGAAGAGAGCAAGGAAGGAAAAATAAGGAAAGGAGAAGGAAGAAGAAAGGAGAAGGAAGAGGGAAGGAAAAAGAAGAAGGAAGGAAGGAAGGAAGGAAGGAAGGAAGGAAGGAAGGAAGGAAGGAAGGAGAGAGATTATAATGAGAGTGAGGGAGGGTCTGAGGGAAGCCCTGCCTTAGCACTTGGCCTCCACAGGTGCCCCCGACACGAGTGACGTTCAGCTGGCCACCCCCTACCCCTACCAGGGCAAACACAACCCTGATGTGGCCCTCAATGAAATTGAGTTTGACACCCCTGCTCTAGACTTAGGTTAGATCCATTTTACAAAACGGAAGGCAGCCATAAAATAGAAGTTCAGGATTGTTTTCTCTGAACTAGGCCCTGCTGTAGATTCCCTGAGGTTTGGAAAACACTTCGTGATCCATACTTAGACTAGAAGACCTCCAAGGTCCCTTCCAACTCTGCTATTCTGTTATCTGGGAAATCGTGAGCATCCTTAGATCAAGCCAAATCCAAAACATTCTCTGCCCAAGTAGGGATTGACATTTAAGGAATTTCCTCAAAGCAGCCTCTTTCTAGCCTCTGCTCGAACACATTTAGTGAAAGCAAACCCAATCTACCTCTGGAAAATTGGTTCACTATAGAGCTGCTCTTACTTTTAGGGACTTTTAACATTCAATCAAGATTTGTCTTTTTGCAGTTTAGGATTGTTATAGTGTTCTCACCTATTTTTTCTGAAGCTTGAACCTAATCCAAGCAGTCTCTGTTCTGGGACTATAAAAACTCTCTTTTGACCCCATTTCTCTGAATCTTTTCTAAAGTGTTGCTACAATGGCCACAGTACCCAAAGGTACCCAAAACCTGATCAAATTCTTCCCTTGATTTGGATACTACGCTTAAATTGGTCAAGATTTGAATTAAGATGACTAATTGCCATGATCATAAAGTGAAGAAATTTAAGGTGTTGCTTTTTGCTTATGATACTAGTTGATAACCCGATGTTGCCTGGATATTTTTTTTAATCCTAATTCTGTATTAGAAAATGAAAATCCCTGATTTCGGTGACAATTAAATTAGTTTCAAGTGTTTTCCCTGTTTCCCCAGAAGCGTCAAGAAAAGTGATACCACCTTACTTTCTAATGTTGGATTTTCCCCTTTACCAGAAGGGGCCTCCTTGTGGAGTACTATGAAGTACCATGGCGACCTCACTGGGCTGCACAATAGAAGCCATTTTACGCCAGTACAGTCGAAGCCATTGTAAGGCACAACAGGCTGTATCTTAGCAGAACACACACCCTGAGGGGTGTTAGGGGTGTCTTACCACCACAGTATTTGTTTCCAGAGGGTAAGTAATATGTGTACCATGTTTGGTTGCAATTGCTTGAGGTGTTCTGGAGTTATGCTGGAAATAGACACACCACAGAGCCGTTAATATAGATTAGAACATCCAACTGTTGGAAATATACTCTTGCTGTAAAGAAGGATCCCAGAGGCACCAAGTAAGAGAGGAAATCTAAAATCCCAAGCTCCATTTCTCTACCTCCTTCTGCAATGGATGCCATCCTGCACAGATTTAGGCAGGATTAAAAATGATTGCTACAATGGTTGTCTCCCTCTGTGTGCCTGGAGAAAATAAAATCTCAGATAGAATACTCTCTGCACTCATTCACAGATTTTGCTAACCTACTGACCTAGTTTACACAACGTATTCAAATATAACATGGGTAGGTCTAATACAAATTCAGATGAAGGATTATGATTGAGATGTATCCTAACCAAATTTTGTATTGTGGCTTGCCTAACTGTTTATCCACTTCCCCACCCCCCCTTATGCAGATGTGTGTATTTTATTATTTCTGTTTTGGGCTTCTAGCCATAGAGATAGGAAGGGCAATAGAATGGGGCCTTTCGGGCTCCTCTGTCTTTACTACTGGAGAAGACTCCTGCAAGTCCCTTGGACTGCAAGACGATCCAACCGGTCAGACTTAGAGGAGATAAACCCTGACTGCTCTTTAGAAGGCCAGATCCTGAACATGAAATTCAAATACTTTGGCCACCAAACGAGAAGGAAGGACTCACTGGAGAAGAGCCTAATGGTGGGAACAATGGAGGGCAAAAGAAGAAGGGGACGACACAGAATGAGGTGGGCTGGATGGAGTCACTGAAGCAGTCAGCATGAGCTTAAATGGACTCTGGGGGATGGTAGAAGATAGGAAATCCATGGGATCGCGATGGGTCGGACACAACTTTGTAACTAACAACAACAATCTTTACTACACTTTGCTATATTTTCTCCACCTGTGCTTATGCAGAATGACATAGGACAGAGGTGTCAAACTCATATTATCATGTTGGCGTCATGTGTCATTTCAGGATTTTTTCCTCCCTTTGCTAAACCAGGTGTGGGCTTGGCCAGCACATGAGGCATCCGGCCCGTTGGCTGGGAGTTTGAGAACCCTGACATAGGAGAAAGAAAACTCTAGAATGGCCAATGAAGCCTTTTAGAAGGAAAGAAGGGAAGGAGGTCACGTCTAACATATCCATCATTAGTGAGGGAGCTGGTTTAGCATGTTACACAAGCACACTCATTGTGGTTTGTTTGGGTTTGATTTAATTGTACTTGGTGAATTTTGCCAACTCTGAATTATTCAACAAACCCCAGCTAGACAAATTTTATCCTGCGATTGGGAATGTCCTGCTTGTAGGAATGAAGAAGAGACTTGACTACTCTTGCTCCAAGCCGGTTTCACATCTTATCTTCTCTTTAATGGATAACTGTGTGCATCTATTACATATAAGGCATGCCTTCTGCAGCCTCCAAAAATTCGCTGAAAATGAGTAATTGGAAAGGTCGAAGAAGGGGGTCATGTGAAAGGGGAATCGAGGGGAAAGAAAAATGAAATGTACAGTGGGAATGCGTAATGATAGTGGCTGCACTCTGAACAGAAAACTAATCATAAAAGTAGACTCTGCAGACATTGATGCTCCACCTTGCAAGTTAAACAGGTCTGGGCATGGACGTTACCTGGAGGGGAGCCTGGCTCCCTAGCATGAGGCCTGGACAGCTTTTGTTTGTGAAAAGATGTGTTTGTTAGATGTGATAATGTAAGGTCTTTTTGTAGGGTAAGGATTTTTTTGTGTGTGTAACTCCTAAATGGATGGTTTCAGCATGATCATCCCAACATATTCCTGTTCCCATCCTAGCTTTCTAGGAGCCTGAATGAACCTTTGCCCACTATGGTATTAAGGTGCTATTTACCTTCCTTGTGTAGATAGGTAGAAAATAATGCTACCACAAGATTTGCAAGAGCTGTGACGGCACACTGGTTAGAATGCAATATTGCACACTGATATGTAAAAAATAAAAAATAAACTTTTTTTGGGGGGTGGAGGGGAAATAATGTAATATTGCAGGTTGACTCTGCTCACTGTCAGTAGTTCGATCCCGATCGTCTCAAGCTTGACTCAATTTCCATCCTTCTGAGGTAAGTAAAATGAGCACCCAGATTGTTGGGGGCAATATGCTGACATACGTACACCACTCAGAGAGTGCTGTATAACACTGTTGAGCAATATGGAAGCAGTGGTGGGATTCAGCCAGTTCGCACCACTTCGGGAGGAGAACCGGTTGTCAACTTTCTGAGCAGTTTGGTGAACTGGTTGTTGGAAGAAATCATTAGGGCAGAGAACCAGTTGTTCAATTATTTGAATCCCACCACTGTATGTAAGTCTAAGTGCTATTGATGCATGTTTTGAGTTACTGCTACACAGTGTTCTGATTTGTGAGTATACCACTTGCTCTAGTAAAAAGGATACATGATTGATGGTATGGAAAGCTGTTAGAAGGTCAAGAAGAATCAGGAAAGTTGTACTACAGCTATTCTCTTTCTACTAAAGATCATTAACAAGTACAATCATGTATTAGGTATAGCCCAGCCTGATGTCTAACTGAAAAGAATAGAATAGAACAACAGTTGGAAGGGACCTTGGAGGTCAACTAGTCCAACCCTCTGCTTAGTCAGGAAATCCTACACCACTTCAGACAAATGGTTATCCAATTTCTTCTTAAAAACTTCCAGTGTTGGAGCATTCACAACTTCTGGAGGCAAGTGGTTCCACTGATTAATTGTTTTAACTGTTAGGAAATTTCTCTTCAGTTCTAAGTTGCTTCTCTCCTTGATTAGTTTCCACCCATTGCTTCTTGTCCTGCCCTCAGGTGCTTTGGAGAATAGCTTGACTCCCTCTTCTTTGTGGCAGCCCCTGAGGTATCGGAATTCTGCTATCATGTCTCCCCTAGTCCTTCTTTTCATTAAACTAGACATACTTAGTTCCCGCAACCATTCTTCCTATATTTTAGCCTCCAATCCAATCTTTGTTGCTCTTCTCTGCACTCTTTCTAGAGTCTCCACATCTTTTCTACATTGTGGTAACCAAAACTGGATGCAGTATTCCAAGTGTGGCTTACCAAGGCCTTATAAAGTGGTATTAACAGTTCACGTGATCTTGATTCTAACCCTCTGTTTATGGAGCCTAGAACTGTGTTGGCTTTTTTGGCAGCTGCTGCACACTGCTGGCTCATATTGAAATGGTTGTCCACTAGGACTCCAAGATAATCTATTTCTTCTGCATCCTCTGCAGCTATAACTATCTTCTTCTCAACAAGCTTCCTGCAAAAGGAAAGGTTGAAGACTGGATTAAAGTTGCCTGGGTTTGTTGAGTCTCATGATGGCTTCTTGAAGGAGGGGATATACTACCCCCTACTCAATGTGGAATTCAGTATCATCTGGATCCAAGCAGAGATCATTTGCATTTACCAAACTCTTAACAGTATGAACTGGGAGAACCAGTTTGGGGCAGTGATTTAGGCACCAGGCTAGAAGCCAGGAGACCATGTAGTCAAAACTGGATGACCTTGGGCCAAACAGCACTAAGAAGAAGGCAGAAAGGACAAACCACTTCCCAAATCTTTCCAAGAAGACTGGATTTGTTCAGACCATTGCCAGGAGTCAACACTGACTTGAAGGCACACATAGCTAGATAATTGAATCCACTCTGTGTCTCAACTCAACTCAACTGGACCGGCCCAGTTGCTGTCAAACTTAGAAGAAATCCAAATAACTATTCCTGATAATGGCCCATTAGTTGATTGTTTTGCAGACATGTGAAGACTCACAAAACAGTTCTTACCTCCATAATATAATCCCTCATGTGGACTCATAGTGTATATGTTTTCAATCAGATTCACTCTTCATTCTTCTAAAAAGAAAAAAACCTCTGGGTCCTTCTGACATCTCATCTTCTCCAGAATGAAGCTGAAACTCTTCAGAAAAGTAGCAAAAAAAAAAAGGAGCAGACTGCTTTAGATCAGGGGTCTCCAAACTTAATAGCTTTTAAGTTTTGTGGACTTCAACTTCCAGAATTCCCCAGCCAATTTTGGGGGAGCTGAAGTGTACACGTCTTAAAGTTGCCAAGTTTTGAGACCCCTGCTTTAAGATCAATCATCTTTATCACAACCCTATCTCAGGTGGCCATTCGCAACAGGTCCACAGGAAAAATCCCATTCATTTATCACATATTTACTGTATATATGTCTTCCTTTTCTCTCCTGTGTTTTGGCACTATTCTAAGCCCTAGTTTAGGAAAACACAAAAGTTCTGGAGCTTTCTCACTGCCTTTTTATTTTTTTGTTGGCATGAATTTTTTTTGCCCTTCCCACACATAGTAATCTTCCATGTTTTACCTCTTTATATGATGTATTTAACCACCTCCGGAGCTAATCCAGGGGTAAAGGACTTCCACATTGGTCTGGTGCCACAAAAGAGCAAACTATTGGCCTTGGTTTACTGAATACTAGCTGTTTGGTCCAGTATCTTAACCATCTTTGTTCTGGATGATTGCTACTTTCTGTTTCAAAGCTTTTTTATTTTACATTTTTTTAGTTAAAAAAGAGTACATACACCATAGATCAAAGTCACTGTGAGCTGGAGAGTAGAAGGCTGAGATGCATTTCATTTGCGTCTGTGGCTCATCCATCCATCGCCCTAGCAAGAAATGGGGAAAACCAATCTGATTAGAAGAAAGTCCCTATTTATTCTCTGCTGTGTCCTGTCCAGGGGTGGATTCCTGCCAGTTCTAAGCTCTTCTATAGAAGAGGTTCCACAAATCTACAGTGCCGTTTAGAACCGGTTCCAGCTCTCCCCCCCCCCCCGCCCATCCGCACATCATCAAGATGAAGAGCGATAGCAGGAATTCTGGGAGTTGAAGTCCACAAGTCTTAAAGCTGCCAAGTTTGAACATCCCTGGGGTTCTTTTTCTAAAGGGTTAGGGGCACAAGGGTCTTGTAACTTGACAGCTTTAAGACTTGCGTGCTTCAAATGCCTGAGTTTCTGAGCCAACATTTTGGTTTCTAAGCAAGAGCATTGTTAAGTGAGTTTCACCACATTTTACAAGTTGGCCATGCCCACCCAGTCACATGGCTGGCAAGCCACTCGCACTTGGTCACATGGCCGGCAACTCCCACCCGGTCACATGGCTGGCAAGCCACTCCCACAAAGCAGGCCACACCTATAGAAGAGATTCTAAAAAAATTTGAAACCCAGCACTGGTCCTGTCACATCAATGTCTGAAGGCTTGGAAGAAAGAGTTAATTGTATATTCACTCTTATGTGCAGGTCCAGATAACATATGTTTAAGGTGAGAAATTATTGTATTTTAGGAACCTTGGTTGCACATTGATTTCATACAACACAGTTATTGAATTAATCCATTTGGGAGGGACGAGGGTAACCACATAACCAGATATGCTAAATGTATACAACACAATCAGTCGCAGGAGAATGAATCTAGAAAAATAACCCTTGGCATATTGTACGATGACCTTTATCTGATCTCCTTGTGTTCTCTATGAATACATTCACAGTGTTCCTGTAGTAGTAGGCCTCAACTTATGACTGGTTGCTTAGCAACCATTCAAAGTTATGATGGAGACAACCCCCGCCCCAAGGATACTTACGATCAGGTTCTGACAACAGGTTCCCTTCATTGGTCCCATGACCGCATGTTGGGTGCTCGGCAACCAGCTCACATTGATGGTCATGTGCCCTTAGTCACATGACTTCATTTTATGACAATTTTTTTTTGCCAAAAGCCGGCATCTACTTTCAGGTTTTGGCAAAAAATGGGCCTTATTAAACAATGAGTTTGCTTTACAATCGTAGTGTTTACAACCATGACATTCATTTTCTGTTCATGGCGTTGGTTTAATAACAACTGCAAAAAAAAAAAAAAAAAAGGTAGGGAAAATGGATCTAGTCACATGGTATCCCATTACAAATGTCACGTGATGATGTCCGTCCATCATGTTTGAAGAGGACCTTGACATCTAACAGGTTGTGGGCTGTCCACCATGTGTCCCCAAGTGGCTTGGTAAGGCCTATACGGGCAATGAAATGTTCTGCCACCTGTCGGGCAGGAATGTGTGGGCACCCTTGTTGCAGCATTTGCACCTCTGGCTTTGTGGAGTGCTCACTTCTCATGTGCTACGGTTGCGTGACCCGTCAAAACCGTGCTCGACTAAACCGCGCTCAATTAAACCGCGTCGCTGACGTCATCAATAAGGCGACAACAGCCAGCGCGGAGAAAGAAGGGCGCTTTAAATAGCGCTTTGAAAGCAAGCTGATTAAACTTAAGGTAAGGGTTAGCTTTAGAATTAGGTTTAGGGTAAGGTTAAGGGTTAGGGTTAGGGTTAGGGTTAGGGTTAGGGTTAGGGTTAGGGTTAGGGTTAGGTTAAGGGTTAGGATTAGGTTTAGCGTTAGGTTAAGGGTTAGGTTTAGGGTTAGGTTTAGGGTTAGGTTAAGGGTTATGGTTAGGGTTAGGATTAGGTTTAGGGGGGGTTAGGTTTAGGTTTAGGGGTTAATTTTAGGTTTAGGGTTTACAGCGTGCTTCTGTCTCCGCGCTGTTGTCGCCCTTTTGATGACGTCAACGACGCGGTTTAGTTGGGCACGGTTCAATCGAGTGCGGTTTTGTCGGTGAACCCTACGGTTGTTCTTCTGTCATCAGATGTCTGGCAGCCTTGGTGGATCAGCGTGCGTGACAAATGTCACCACCCATGAACCTAATAGGCAGGCTTCATTATAATAATAAGTCAAGCACTACCTGTACTATGATTAAAGTAACTTGAGGTAGCTTGTGATATTAGCTAAAATGACATGGCTGAGCATGTCATATAATCACACACTCTGTGTTTAGCTGTAATACTGCTCTGCACAAGAGACATACCCAGTCAGAAAAACTGCAAGAAATGCTTCCTTCCCTTTCGCCGCGAATTAAAAAATTTTTTTAACCCACCTATGTTCTCCACATGTTCATTTCCTCATCCTTGTTCCTCTGCACTATGCTATAGAAAGCAAGATGCATATTACCGGCACATAAAAATTGTAATAATAGGAAGCCTATGTAGCTTAGAGTTGAACTGTTGGAGTTCTCTGAACTTTCCTTGTCACCCTACATAAAATCAATTGTGTTGTTAACATCAGGGATGTTACCAGTGGTGGGATCCTGCTGGTTTAACAACTGGTTCGGTAATTGCATGCTTCGCTCCACACACATGCACAGTTTTAACAAAACTTACCTTCCACATTATTTCTGGAGAGTAACACAGGTGAGGTGTGGCAATCCTCTCTGCTGCGTGAATCAGCTGAGAGGATATAGGTAAGTAAAGCACAGGGGCAGGCAGACGGGCCCACCTGATCATTGGAGCGAACCAGTTCGCTCCCCAGCTGATTGTCGGAGCTACCGGTTCACCTGAACCAGACCGAACCGGCTGAATCCCACCCTTGGATGTTACCTACCCTGGTAATGAAACATCTGCAGGAAAGCAATCAAGCTCAGAGAAAGAAGAACCTAAGAGAGGAATTAATAACAAACAAGGGGAAGGGAAAATATACAGCAAATTCATCTCTTGATTTATGGGCACATTTTAAGGAAGAGAAGCTCTTGGCTAAGTTTAAAAAAATGGATCAAGGTTTCTGGCCCTAAAATACTGCTTTATGCTTCCCACCCATGCATTTTCTCATCAGTAAAATTAGAATGGCCTATTTTCCTTTTTGCCATTGATATAGCTGGATATATATTAAAAAATTGGAAGAAAAACAATTTTTTTTACACACACGTATATGAAAGCAGGCATGCGAAAGCAATAACTGTTTTTAAGTAAACTGAGCAAAAGTATTGAGGTCGGAATGTCCCTGCAGGGAATGTTTGTGGCTGGGCAACACAACATATCGCCATCTCCTTTAATAAGGTTTTCCAAGAAAGAGTTTACAGCAGTGATGAAATTCAATTTTTTTTACTATGGGTGTGGCTTGGTGGGCGTGGAAGGATACTGCAAAATCCCTATTCCCACCCCACTTTGGGGCCAGCCAGAGGTGGTATTTGCTGGTTCTCCCAACTACTCAAAATTTCTGCTACCGGTTCTCCAGAACCTGTCAGAACCTGCTGGATTTCACCCCTGGTTTATAGGTACTTTAGGTAGGAAACAACTTGCAGCGGCTTTTTAATTAAATTATAGAGGCAGATAAAAGTTGGCATACGATACATATGTTGTCTATTAAGACAAGGGGAAGCCATGCAGTCCAAATGGGGTAGAGACTCCATTTTCAAGAACGTCAAAAGGGAACACCCACCCACACAAATCCCACAACAGGTAAAACTGGTTAGGTGAGTCTTCTGTTTTGAAGTCAGACCGTGTGGAGCTCCTGTGCCTTTAGTAACTATAATAATAGGAAGTGTAATTTGACCAGCTGCCTTATATAAAAATGCACCTGCCAACTTTCTTTTAATTAACAAAATGTCTTAATTGAGTTAGTGATGCTATATCTAGTTTTCCACATGGCAGCCTATTTGTTTTTTAAATGGAAGAGAGAAAAAACAGTCCAAACATAGAAATAAAACAACATAATAATAATAAAAAGCCTCAGTTACACAAGTCTTATTTGTCCAATTGTGAGGTGGGCACAGTGGGTAACGTCTTGCTTTCAAGGGGTATGAGAACTCCAGAGAACCAGGCAATAATGTAAAGGGGATTCAGTCCTGATTTAACACAGAAGCTGGCCCTGAGGTAGCTCCCTATGGACTCCGTTTCTCAGCCTCAGCAATTTCAAGATGTGCGGATTTCAATTCCCAGAATTCTGGCAGAATTCCCCATGCTGGCTGGGAAGGGTGTGGGGCAGTAGTGGGTTTGAAATTTTTTTACAACCTCTTCTGTAGGTGTGGCCTGCTATGTGGGAGTGGCTTGCTGGCCATGTGACCGGGTGGGAGTGGTTTGCAGCCATGTGACCGGGTGGGAGTGGTTTGCAGCCATGTGACCGGGTGGGCGTGGCCAACTTGTAAAATGTGGTGAAACTCACTTAACAACTCTCCTGCTTAGCAACCAAAATGTTGGCTCAAAAACTCTGGCATTTAAAGCACGCAAGTCTTAAAGCTGTCAAGTTACAAGACCCTCGCACCCCTAACCCTTTAGAAAAAAAAAACCCAGGGGTGTTCAAACTTGACAGCTTTAAGACTTGTGGACTTCAACTCCCAGAATTCCTCCTTCAGTCATGTTGGTTCAGGAACTCTGGCATTGAAGTGTGCAAGTCTTAAAGTTGTCAAGTTAGAAGACCCTTGCACCCCTAACCCTTTAGAGAAAAACCCCAGGGGTGTTCAAAATTGACAGATTTAAGACTTGTGGACTTCAACTCCCAGAATTCCTCCTCTCGCTCTTCATCTTGATGATGTGAGGACGGGCAGGGGGAAGGAGCTGGAACCAGTTCTAAATGGCACTGTAGGTTTGTGGAACCTCTTCTATAGAAGAGGTTAGAACTGGCAGGAACCCGCCCCTGGTGTGGGGTGTGAGTGGGGTGTCGGGAGTTGAAGTCCACACATCTTCAAAGCAGCTGAAGTTGAGAACACAGGCCTGTGCCATTGCTCCGGGCAGGATCTCTTCAGCTCTTCTCAAATATACTTGAAACCAAACTTCTACCAAGTGTCTAAGAGGTGGGGGAGGTTTCTAAGGGGTCATTCTCCCCCGCCCCCCATATCAAATTCAGTAAATAACATATATACCTAGGACTCTAGTGGTGCTTAGATAACCTGTGTCCCATTGAGTAATTGTTTCAGAGGCATTTCATTTCCTACATACTGACCAAGGACGGGCAAAAAAGCAGTGGGAACATGTGACTTCCAACTTCCTGCTAGCCTCCCATTGAATTTCCTTGTAGGAATGTAGTAGGGAGTATCAGAAACCCTTCCCTTCCTTCCTTCCTTTCAGTGGTGGGTCCTACTGGTTCGGACTGGTTCGGCCAAACCGGTAGTGGTTTGGCGGCCTGGGTCTCTGGAACCGGCAGCGATCCAGGCCTGCCACGCCCTCGAACTGGTTCTCCGGGTGGCACCGTAGGTGCCGCCATCTTGTTTTTCAGTTCTGCACATGCGCAGGACAATTTTAATTGCATTGCACATGTGCGTGTTTGCACACAAGCGAACTGGTAATAGTGACTGCTGGTGACCCATCCCTTCCTTCCTCCCTCCCTCCCTCCCTCCTTTCTCTCTCTCATTCCCCCATCTTCCTCCCTCCCTCCCTGCAGGCAGGTAAGTGGGTGGAGGAGGTAGTGAAGCACTGCAAGACTGGCTGGGAAACTGTCATGGAATATTGAAAATGAAGATCACATGACTGCAACAGCAGCAGGTGGTACCATTCAAGCGGGCACAACTGAAATTTCATGCCCACAGAAGTCACAAGTTCCAGACTTTGGATACCTTCCGTAAGTTAGCCTGTTTGAAATGCTTTGGTTGAAAAACCATGGCCCTATGATGCACCGTTTTGCCCAGTTAAAGGTCATAACAATGAGAATTTAGCAGCAGACAAGAACAACTTTATCACTTCCATTAGAACAACAATCGCCATACAGAGATATACAGGCAGCGTCACATGGATAGGAAAATAACTTTAAACAGTAGGCTATTGAATTTAATGGGATGAATTGCCTTGTGTGCTGGGAGGGAAGCTAATAATTCTTAGCTTCTCTCATCCACAATGGACAAAAGAGACTCCTTCAAGGTGCAAAACATTTCAAACCACAGTACACATTTAAACTGAGGGGCCCACCTCCCTCTTGGCAGATACCACAACAACTGATCTATAAAATCTCCCTCATTATGTTTGATTCCAAGCTGGAATTTCCAACCCACTTTTCCTTTTTCTTTCTTTTTTTCTTTTTCTTTTTGCTCTTCAAACCAAGATCTTCCTCAGCTGATTCAATGGACAATTTCCTATTGGGGGGAAAATGTTTCCCCCTTTTTTACCTTTTGTCTACCCACAAGCAATCTTATTTTCTCCTAAAGCTTATTCTTTTGGTTCGTGTACTATGGTTGTTAATGTTCCTTTAACAACCAGTAGCTTCCCCCACCACACCCCATGTTTTATTTATTTTATTTATATTACTTTCCATTTCCATCAAACAGTGTGTGATCTGGGTTCAGCTATTTAAACAGTCATAATCCACATATTGGTTATTATATTCATCACAATAATATTAATAGTATAACCATATATCAATATAATTACAATAATATATAACATCTTTATCATCAAATTCTCTCCACATTAACAGTTCCTCTTTTTTATATCTCTTTTCTAGCTTCTGTTTCTATTGTCTAACCATTGATAAAATACATCCCACATCAGAAAATATTCAGTTTCTTCTTTACCCGTAATAATAAACTGTCCATTTCTGCACATTCTAGTATTTTCTTAATTACACTCTCATCTGATGGCATCGCATCATTTTTCCATTGTTGCACAAATTCTAGCTGTAGTTAATATATGTAAAACAAGATATATCGTCTATAACCAGTAGCTTATTTATCATTCAAAAACTACTTAGGGCTTCTAGCTGCAGGTTCCAACAGCTGCATAAATCCATGCAGTCACATGAACACATTTTGAGCACATGTCAAAGGTTTTCATTATTATGGCTGGTTGTGGCATTCCAGAATCATGTGACCTCAATTTCTGGCTTTTATTTTTTGCTGGTTTCAAGCCTTTTTGGCTGGTTTCTGGCCAAAAAACCACACATAGAAATACATTGATTCATTTAACAATCTTGGTATTTCCTTAACAATAACACTCACTTAACAGTTCCCACAAAAAGTCATAAAATTGGCTTCATTCACAAGAGTGTCTAGGCTTATGACCATCATGACTTATGGCAGAAATTCCAGACTTCATTATAGTAACAGAATAACGCAGTTAGAAGGAAGCTTGGAGGTCTTCTAGGCCAGTGTTTTTCAACCTTTTTTGTGCAAAGGCACACTTTTTTCATGAAAAAAATCACGAGGCACACCACCATTAGAAAATGTTAAAAAAATTTAACTCTGTGCCTATATTGACTATATATGAAGTGTTTTTCCCACAGCACACCTTACGCTATGTCACGGCACACTAGTGTGCCGCGGCACAGTGGTTGAAAAACACTGTTCTAGGCCAACCCCTGCTCAGGCAGGAGATCTTATACCGTTTCAGACCAATGGTCATCCAACATCTTCTTAAAAATTTCCAGTGTTGCAACATTTACAACTTCTGTGGTTCCACTGCTTAATTGTTCTGACTGTCAGGAAATTTCTCCTTAGTTCTAGGTTTCTCCTTAGTTTTAGGTTGCTTCTCTCCTTGCTTAGTTTCCACCCATTGCTTCTTCTCAGGTGCTTTGGAGAATAGGCTGACGATCTCTTCTCTGTGACAACCTCACAAATATTGAAAGATTATAATCAGGTCACCCCCTAGTCCTTCTCTTCATTAGCTTAGATGTACCCAGTTCCCACAGCTGTTCATCATGTTTTTAGCCTGCAACCCCCTAATCATCGTTGCTCTTGTCTGCACTCTTTCTAGAGATTCAGTGTCTTCTTTGTATAGTGGTGACCAAAATTGGCCACAGTATTGCAAATGCCGCCTTGCCAACTTCTAATATCCTAGGCTACCTGGTTAGCTAAACACTTCCTTCTCTTTTTCCCTAACCTTTGTTCAAGATTAAACTTCTGCTCCAAGCTGAATTTCTATTTCCTCATTGCTATCCCATCTCTCTCTCTCTCTCTCTCTCTCTCTCTCTCTCTCTCTCTCTCTCTGTGTGTGTGTGTGTGTGTTCTACTGATTTTACACTTTTCCTAAAGTTTGACTTTTATTTCTTGCACCCCCCACCCTGTTTCTTTTAAGACAGACACCTTCCTTAAAGAGAGCCCTAATTTTTTTAAAAAAAATATTTTATTAGAATACAACAAAAGTATTAAAATGTGAGGAAAAAGAAAATAACAATAAATGAGAAATGTGAAAAAAGAAGAAAACGGAATTTTGACTTCTGCCCTCCTTTCTATTAATTGCTATCTTATGATTTCAACTCCCTCTTTAACCCTTTCTAACCCCTCCAATCTATAAATCATCAATTCAGTCTTTTCCTCTTTCAGAAAAAGTCCATATAAGGCTAACCAGTCTTTTTTTTTTAAAAGCTTTATTGCAGAGATCTCTAAATCCGATTTCCTTAGTGGCAAGAACTTTCCTGTCATTTCCCACAGTCTCCAGTTCTCTTTATCTAAGCATTTTTAAGATCCTATTTTTTTTCCTGCTTACAGTTACAATCTTGTGCCACCAAATCCTTGGTACTCAAGCTAATTTCCTTCCTTCTCTTGACAAATTGCTGCCAGTTCATATATTTCTCAACTTAAGTTACACCAGTTTTATACATCAGAGACTAAAATCCAGGAAAAGCTTCCTTAGGTCAACAGAAGACTGAAGAATTTGGAAGTACAAGAAAGAACCAACATTAGATGGAACCAATGGAGGAACTGGCACTTGGCTGGGAAGTATGGAAATTGTAGAATAGACCCCACACAAGTACAACAAGATCAGCGGTGGGATTGAAATAATTTAGCAACCGGTTCTCTGCCTGGTTGCTGGGTGGGCATTGCCGTGGTGGGCGTGGCCTACCTCGGCCTCCTGCACCATGGGGGGAGGGGCATTTTCACCCTCCCCAGGCTCTGGAGGCTTTCCTCGAGCCTCTGGGAGGGCAAAAATGGCCTCCTGCAGGCTCCAGAGGGAGGCCAAAAAGGGGTCAGTTTCCAGACTTCTGGAACTTCTGGGAGGCCCTCCCAGAGCTTCCATGCAGACCCTACACTTACCTGGTATCCAAAATGGGCTGCATGGAGACTCCTGGGAAGGGCGGAGCAGGGTGGAGCAGCCAGCCCTTTCAACTACCGGTTTGGTGAACCAGATGTAAAATTAGCATCCAGTTCACTCGAACCCGTCCAAACTGGCTGAATCCCACTCCTGAACAAGATCCAGAGAAACTCTGAACAAATAGGGCTATCCTATGGCTTCTGCCCAGCTTTGTGAGTGTGATGATATGGAGACAACTACATATGTTTAGACCTGTTCTTTGTGTCCCGATCAGTGCACACTTGAGGACTTCTTGTCAGTGAAACAGAATGCAATTAATGTTGCTAGTTTCTGGCCAAGATCTGTTTAATTTGTAAAGACTTTAAAATTGCATTTTATGTTTTACATTTTATGTCCTATAGTATGCCTTATTTTAATTGTGATGCTTCTGACGTGGATAAACAAACAGGCTTATATAGACTAGAGTAGGGTTTTGTGTCTCTTAAACATCAAGCCTACTTGTGGGTGTATGCTGTTGTACGTATGTGATTCCCACCTCAAAATGGCAGGAAACCAGGTCACTGATTTTTGGACAATTGTAGCCGGATCCACCCAGAACACACCAGAAACTGCCAAAAAGAAAAGCAAATAAGATTCATGGAATTCTCCTCACCTATTTTAATGCAATTATTATTCAGGTCTTTGCTTGGTAGCACAAGAGAGAAATTATTCCTTAAAGCATGTTATTATTTATATTTGTGTAGCCCTTTTTGCCAAAGACATCAGTGTTTCACATAAAGGTAAAGTTAAAGGTTCCCCTTGCACATAAATGCTAGTTGTTCCTGACTCTAGGGGGCAGTGCTCATCTCCATTTCAAAGCTGAAGAGCCAACGCTGTCTGAAGCCGTCTGGCATGACTCAATGCAGAAGGGGCACAGAACGCTGCTACCTTCCCATCAAAGGTGGTTCCTATTTTTCTACTTGCATTTTTACATGCTTTCAAACTGCTAGGCTGGCAGAAGCTGGCACAAGTAATGGAAGCTCACTCTATTACGCGGCACTAGGGATTCGAACCGCTGAACCGCTGACCTTTCTGATCAACAAACTCAGCATCTTAGCCACTAAACCACCTTGCATTTTACATAAATATGCTAGCATTTTACATAAATATCACTAAATACTGCAAAAACATTTGTGACACCCTAACACATTAAAATAAATATATATAAGGCAAATTTGAAAGATGGCCAGCTTAAAAAAAATATCAGTAATGGCAAGAAAGGGGTCATCTGGAAAAACCAAAAACTGGGTGTGCATTCAAAGTTATTCCTTCATCAATTTCAAAACAATTTCATACCACAATCCACCAGATGTTGCCATCCGACATTAAAGTTTGAAGTGATAGATAGAAAGATTATTAAATGCGTGAGAAGCAGGGTTGCGATACTGCAAAATTTGCTGGAAGATGAGCTTAGTGTCCCTTTAAAACATTCACTTCTTTATTCTGGCTTTCCTGTTGCATTCAACTGCTTAAAGCAGCAGTATCTTTTCTGAGATCCCTACAGATTTTCATCAGAAATCTATTACCCCGTTTTTCATACCTTTGTATTTGGTACTGCACAGGAAGAAAATTGCATCTATTAGACACAGTTAATAGGAATCATTCACATTTGTTTGTTACCGTTTCCAAAATTATTTTGTTTCTTTAGATCTGGAATTATAAAATTAGGATGGGGGGAAGGGGAAAGAGTAGGTTGCCTGAGATTTGATTGAAATAAACTAACCTGCGCAATAATTAAAGCCCAACAATAATAGCATTGTCTAATTTATTTCATGTTAATCAAGGGAACAAGGCAGAAATCTTTAATTTGATTTCAGTTGTTCAGGGAGAGGAATTGTCCAAGCTTTCATAATATAAACTCACCCACTGTGCCTATATTAATGGAGAATTGTTGGAACTAAACACTTAATGCTCCAGCGTTACTGGGTGTGCTAATGTTTACTCATAGAAAAAGTAATAACTTTAATATTTATGATTGCACATAATTATGTCATAAAGAAAGCATCAACACAGTTCAGTATGCTCTCCAAGACTCAGGATCAAATCGTCTCTGTTGTCTTGATCTTCTAAATTTGCCTAGATGCCTTAATTCCCCATCAAAAGAGGCAACATCCTGCGGCTGCCTCAATATAATTAAAGGCAGGCATGAGACGAGAGCAACTTGTATGGACTTGCAGTTAACCAAGTTCAGAGTGACCATGAATAGTAATTTGCCCCCGCAGTTAAAGTGAGCCAGATGCTTTTAAGTACCATATTTCTTGGAGTATAAGATGCACCGGAGTATAAGACGCACCTTAGTTTGAGCGAGGAAAATAGGAAGAAAATAATTCTGCCTATCAGGTATTCATCTGGCTAGCATCCTTAGTCTGGTCAGCTCCAGCACATACGTTTGCTGGTTTTGAGCATGCGCACACTTTAGAGCCAAGGTGGCGCAGTGGTTAAATGCAGCACTGCAGGCTACTGCTAGATCAGCAGGTCAGCGGTTCAAATCTCACCGGCTCAGGGTTGACTCAGCCTTCCATCCTTCCGAGGTGGGTAAAATGAGGACCCAGATTGTTGGGGGCAATATGCTGACTCTCTGTAAACCGCTTAGAGAGGCCTGAAAGGCCTATGAAGCGGTATATAAGTCTACTGCTATTGCTATTGCTATTGCACACTTTTTATCCCCTGGTTGGGGATAAAAAAACAGCTTCTAAAGCCCAGCTGATCGTCAGAGAGAGAAGCAATGAGAAAAGCAGGCAAAGCATGGGAAATCGCTTCACTCACTAGCGCCTCATTAGGGCTGAAAAACAGCTTCAACAAAGCTACAATCGGAGTATAAGATGCACCCAAATTTTTTAGCCTCTTTTAGGGTAGACAAAGTGTGTCTTATACTCTGAAAAATAGGGTAGGTGCCAGGAAGAATTTAATCACCAAAGAAACCAAAGGTTTGGTTTAATCATGGTTGTCTTAACCATAGTTTGACAAAGAATTACAGGTATTCCTTGACTTACAACAATTCATTTAGGCTCTGAAAAATAAGTGACTTCTGGCCATTTAGCTCTGCTAAAGTGAAACTAACCTTTAGATAACCCTAACTGTTGACTCCAACAGTTTTGGAGAGAAACTTAGAACATTTATATTTGGCAGGCTTTTTCAAGTATTGTGTATAGTTAAGACACTGTGGGCTTAGAGTATAAATTACAGGGTTTTGCCTGTTGTTCCACAGTTCCAGTTTTGAGTCAATAAATGCTGTTTTATCTATACTGGTCTGTCCTTGCCTACTGAAGTCCACTGAGTGAGATTTGAACTGCTGAACTGCCAGTCAGCAGAAGTCGCCTGCAGTACTGCACTCTAACCACTGGAATACTGCATTCAGTTCTGGTCGCCACGATGTAGAAAAGATGTGGAGACTCTAGAAAGCGTGCAGAGAAGAGCAACAAAGGTGATGAGGGGACTGGAGACTAAAACATATGAAGAATGATTGTAGGAACTGGGCATGTCTAGTTTAATGAAAAGAAGGACTAGGGGAGACCTGATAGCAGTCTTCCAATATCTCAGGGATTACCACAAAGAAGAGGGAGTCAAGCTATTCTCCAAAGCACCTGAGGGGAGAACAAGAAGCAATGGGTGGAAACTAATGAAGGAGAGAAGGAACATAAAACTGAGGAGAAATTTCCTCACAGTTAGAACAATTAATCAGTGGAACAACTTGCCTCCAGAAGCTGTGAATGCCCCAACACTGGAAGTCTTTAAAAAGATGCTGGATAGCCATTTGTCTGAAATGGTATAGGGTTTCCTGCCTAGGCTTGGGGTTGGACTAGAAGACCTCCAAGGTCCCTTCCAACTCTGTTATTCTATTCTATTCACCAGATGTTGGAACATCTTCATACTACAGGTAGGCCTCAACTTACAACAGTTCTATTAGCGACCATTCAAAGTTACAGTGTCATTGAAAAAGGTGACTCATGACCGTTTTTCACACTTACAACCATTGTAGCATCTCCATAGTCACGTGATCAGGGTTCAAATGGGCAACTGACTCATATCTACATCGCTTGCCAGTGTCCCAGGGCCATGGGACCCCCCTCTGCGACCTTCTGACAAGCAACGTGAATGGGGAAGCCAGATTCACTTTAGGGCCATGTTACTAACTTAACAACTGCAGTGATTCGCTTAACAACAGTGAGAAGAAAGGTCATAAAATGTGGTAAAACTTAACAAATGTCTCACTTAGCAACATAAATGTTGGGCTCAACTGTGGTCGTAACTGAAGACCACCTGTAGTAACTGGCATGAGTTCCTTTAAATCAGAAGGGCACAAAGGCCCTGTACACACAACCAGACTTAGGAACCCCTTTCTGTGTAGATAATATGGGGAACACTAAGTGGCTGACAAGGCTAAACACGACAATTAAGAAATACAGGTATTTCCAGCCAAACTCGTCTCGCCTTCAACGGAACAGTTGTATCTATGAAGTAAATGCTTAACCAGTTCTGCTTGGTGTAAACACGACTGCCTGACTTGAATGGAACTTGCAATCAAAGAAACGGCAAGGGTGAGGCCAATTGTTTGAAGCCACTTAGTCTCTTAAAAGGAAGGTGAAGCTTCCAAACTGTTGTATTAAAGGCATTTAGGGG